>NW_024467206.1:140974-211382 GCF_000292625.1 Dacryopinax primogenitus | reverse complement strand
GTGCTGATGGGAGGGGGGAGGGGAGGGGCAGCATTCCCAGACAGAGAGGTTTGTTCTGGTTCCCCTTGCTCCATGACAGCAGCCACCAGAGGGGCAGATGGTGTTGGAGGGCAAGGCAATCTTGGAAGGATGGGGATGGGACTGGGAGTGCAGTACAAGCTGAGGGAGTCAATTGGTGACACCAGGCGTCGAGTTAGGAATGCAGGAGTAGTGCTGATGGGAGGAGGGGGGAGGGGAGGGGCAGCATTCCCAGACACAGACGTTTGTTCTGGTCCCTCCTGCTCCACGATGGCAGCCACCTTGATGTCGATGACAGTGTCCTGCTCCAGATAGTCCTCTTGCTCCAGGAAGATGTCCTCCTCCTCCCACAACTCCTTCTCCTGCCATTCCTGTTCCTGCTCCTGCCGCAGCTTCTCCTACTGCAGCTGCAGGGATTCCTGCAGCTGTTGCCAGACCTGCTGGCTATCCCACTCCCACAGTCACTGCTGCTGCTGCTCCTTCTGCCTCTGTTGCACTTCCTCCAGCTCCTGCATCACCTGTTCCAGCTCTGCCTTCATCTCCTCCATTTCTGACACCACCTCCATGGGCTTATCCATCTCTCTGCTGAGGTCTTCATGTTGCAATATCATGCTCTTCCTGTTGGCATTGGAATGAGCATGATCAAGAGGCACTGCAGCTACAGACTCAGATACAACATGGTGAAGGGAGGGTGGTCATGCTTCCATTGTGATGTCGCAAGCAGGAGAGGGGTAGCAGACATAGCAACACCTTTGTGAGGGCAAAGCTGAATGACTTTGGGTATGGTCATGCCTGTGATGGCTGTGGGGTGATGGCAAGGCTGAGCGGCTTTGGCTATGGTACTGCCTTCAATGACTGTAGGGAGAAGGTGACCTGGAGTACCAAGTATGATCTCTACATCTGCAAGGAGCTGGTGATCTCTCCCTCCAACACTGGTTTGGAGGTGAATATCTTGACTGGTTCGATTGTCATGGAGACCAGTGATGGCAACCCACTGGGTGCATATTCTTCTGCATCACAAAGCTTATAGGATTGTGAAGTCAAAGAAGGGGAGGGTAGTTGAAGCTGTCTGGCAATGGGTAGGCTATCTCCCATAGTTGCCCATGAGGCCACCAACCTTTATCTGGAACACAATTTGTGCTGAACTCAGATGTTCGGTAGTTCTTTGTGGGAGAGGATGGGGAAAACAATGGCCAGGTAAACAGCTCAAGTTCACATTTGGGAGAGGCAGAGGGGGCAGGTGCTCTGGATCTGTTGTCCCAGTCATTGTCAAGGACTTTTTGTTGCCAAAGTGCCATGCCCAGCATGCCTTCCCATTTGCAAACAGCTACTGCCTGTGGAGATGATGGCCAGCATACTTGTCATTTGGCTGCCATCTGTTCCAGAAAAGGGAACACCACTTGCAGGTCAGGCAGGGCAGACTTGGCTTCCACACAGTGCTAGAAGGCATCATACATCATGGACAGTGCAGACACTTGTCTCTCAGGCACCATGCAGGATTCGAGACAGGTTATGCCTGCAAAGAGGTTAGTAGTGTTAGCATATTGAGCTTGAAGCTGAGGAATGATTGGTAGATAATGATATGACTGTGCAGGCTTGCCATTTGTCTTGAACCTTGGTTCACTGCAGTGTGGACAACACCTGAGTTTGGCAAGGGCACCTATGTATGCCACACAGGAATTGATGCAGCAATTGTAAGTGATGGGCTTCATTCCAGAGACATGTTGAATGTGTCATTCAATATAGGGGAGATCATAGAAGACATTGGGATAGGTGAAGTTGAGGGTGTTGTACTGCACATTTGTGAAGTGTCTGTTCATCTTTGCATAGAATGTGGTGAATATCTTCTCATCCTCTGCCAACAGGTTGTCTGGATTGTGTGAGTGGCACCCAAGCTGTTTGGAACAGATTACATACCAGGTACCCTTCTTGACTCAAGCAATCTCCTTGTCCAACTCCTCAATGCCAGAGGTCTTCCCCTCCCCCTCCCCCTCCCCCTCACTGTCATGCATCTGCCATTCTCACTCCCAACTTTCCTCTTCCTTCTCCTCCTCCTCCTCCTCCTCCTCCTGCTGCTGCTCCAGCTCTGGCTCCTCCTGCCCCAATCTGGGTAGCCTGCTGGCAGAGACATCTGGGACCCAACCCCTTCTCTTTCACTGCCAAACAGCTCATTCCACAGATCCTTTGGATCCTTCACAGGTGGTATTTCATGCCCCAGTCGAGTCATCTCTTCCTTAAATTGTTCCTGCCAGGTGATGATGACCTTCTTTAGGGCTAGTGCTTCAGCCAGCTGACAATGCTGCCATCTCTGGGTGTGGGACAACATTTTGCCACAGTGAGAGCAAGGACCTTTTTGATGTTTCTGATGGACCTCTGCCTTTGCCTTTACCATGGTGAGAGGTAAACAAAACAGTGGGCCCCACTCTCTGGGACCAGAAAAAGTCAGTGATCCATCAATTCGGAATTTCCATATCAGGTTTATTTTTGCCCTTGTTTGGGGTAACCATCTCTTGGCATGTAACATGATCTGTGTATGCAACTGATTTTGCTATCACAACTTTCTGCTTGAGGGGTATATAATGGGACTGACTTCCTCCTATACCTTTCTCCCCATCCTATGCTCAGACCTCACTGACACCCCTTCCCTCAGCATCTTCCTCAAACAGGCCCCCTCACCTGAGAGCTCTGACAGCCCTCCCAGTGACTCCCTCTTCCTCAACTTCTTCAACAGCTGCTTTCCACCACCATGCTCCCACCCCCTCCACACCTCTCCAAGTATGGCTGGTAGACATCATATGCACAACCACAATGAGTCTGATGCCATGATTATGGACATTCCACTTCCAACAAACACTTTGTCAAAGAAGAAAGTTGGCGCCAAGGGGAAAGGGAACAAGGAGAACCCACCCACCCCATTTTGCAATGCCACCTCTGTTGTGCTTGCCCTCTCCACTGAGGATGACCTTGATGAAGACCCTGTTGAAACCCTGCTAGAGCCTGAGAAGCATGTCCTGTTGGTATGTGATATCAAAGAAGACAAGCCCCCGTCCAAGTGCACCAAGAAGCAGCCTCTCAAGCAGCTCAACAATGGCCTTGACATGCAGAAGTTCCTCTCCAAGAAGAAGTCAAAGAAGGAGGAACTTATTGAGGTGAATGCAAGGATTGTAGAGCTTGGGGCAATCATTATGTCTATGAAAGGTATGTCTTGAACACTGCACACATACATACATATCTGACATTATTGAAGCAGATAAGGAGAAACTTCAAAAGTCACTCATAGCTGAGCTGGCAAAGCACAAGGCACCTCTGCCTCCAAAGGTCATTGCTAAGCCCTTGGGGCAAGAAGCATTCTATCCAATAAATCAATGGAGCAAGCTGCAGTACAGCTCAACAATGACAATATTGACAACAGTGACAAGGACCTTGCAGATCTTTTGGCTGGAAGTGAATCTGATGATGAGAATTTGGATTAGGTAAGTACCTGATTGTAGATTTGCATTGTGTACATATTAACATGATTTCCAGTCTCTGTAAGATATTTTGAGCCCACTTGGCCTGGCTTTTGTTGTTGTAGGGACTAGATATCACTGCTTCATTGGTGCTTCAAGCACCTTATTCCAGCTCTTGTATGATTTTCAGCGAAGAATGACATTTGATTGCTTTTGGTAAGGAATTACATGTGGGTACTGTGACAGTTCAGTTTGGGGCTTGTAAATAAGTTAATAAAATAGATATGGTTTTCAGCTCCACACAAGGTAATTCACTGCCCTAGGTCATGATTGGCATGACCTGGGGGCCTCCTGAAGGGACTCAACTTCAGTGCCAATGCACAGTGCAGTGGGAGATGATTTGGTGCCCAGACATGCATACAAGGCCCTTAGTGGCTGTGCAAGTGCTCTGGGTGCTTAATGGAGGCCCAAAAGTCCTTGTTGGGAAATGGCCTCAATCAAAAAAAGCATTTCAGGGGCAGATCCAAAAGTGCTTGATTAAAACCCTTTTGGAGAAACTGCACCTGAAGTGCTCGAAATGGACTCTAAAGCACTTTGGGTCCTACATAGTGGACCCTATTCCGCATCCAGTGGGAGTCTCATCTGTTGTGAGATCAAGGAAGTCTTCCTCATCTTGAGGGGGAAAGGACAGAAGTGTCCCTGTAGCATGCTGATTGGGCAACTGTGTGCGGAGGGCCAAGGCGGGACTAGTGTTGGCAAGGTTAGACACATGAGAGACAGCAGTGTAGCTGGGAAAGATAGTCATCTCAGCATTGCTGGGAATATCAAGCAGGGAAGAATATGAGGGATCAATGAAGGGATCAGAGGACAGATGGTATGGCGACACACTTTCAAGATCCAGACAAACCTGGATGGGGGATGTGGGAAGGTTGGTGGGGATGTTCAATTGGAAAGGAGGTGATGAATTCATGGGTAATAGTTGGGAGAGAGGCCATGAAGATCCAGATGTGGGTAGGGGGGGGGTTAAGTGGTGGGAGAGAAGGGGTCAGCAGTGAGGCAGAAGTTGTAGGAAAGACATGGTCAGGTGGAGAATGGGGCATGGATATGGCTGAAGCCAGTGAGATGATGTTGGGGGGCACAACACAACAAGCACCATCACAAGTGTAAGGGTTGTGCAGGATTCTCAGGTGTTGGTGAGCAACATTGCATAAAACAAAGGCAGCAAAACAGCAGTGAGACTCGCTGGAGTTGGGAATAATGGGTCCAACTAGAGAGGCATGGTGTGGAACTGGTGCATGGTTCAAGTCAGTGAAAATGAGAGTAGACAGGATAGAACATACCAAGGAAAACAAGGAGGCACTGCTGAAGCAGATCGCATTCATCAGGCCAATCAGAGTAAAGTCTAGAAAGTTGACAAGCAACAGGTTGATTAGCATTGACCCAAACAGGTTTGTAAGGCCCTGGGGAAGGATCTCCAGGCCTAGGAGTTTTTGGAAGGGCAAAATGAAATAGCTTGTGTGACAGGTTGTGTTGGGGGGGGGGAGAGATGGTGCTGGGAGCAAATAGGTGGAGAAGGAAAGTGGAGACCACAGCCACTGAGACAGGAGATTATTGAGATTGTGAACTCTTCTACAGTCAACTGGAGAGTGAGATCAATTTGAAACAGGAGATTATTTTGGGAGAGGGCAGCAAAGAGGCATAACAAAGGTTCCCCACAAACACCATGATATTGACATCAATGGTGATCCAACCCAAAAGGTGTCCAAAATATTGGTCTGATGGGTGGTGTGTGAGAACTCACTAGGGAAAGAGGGGAAAGATGGGGAAAATCAGAGGAAATGCCGGAGTCAGCCTGAAGCTGAGCTGTCAGAAATTGGTTGGTAAATTGGAGCTTGGTGTCCATCCAGTCAAGTGTCACAGTAAGTCAAGTCAAGTACACTGAGTCAAGTCTGCCTATCCAGTAAGAGGATAATTGGATCCATATAATGCTAATGGAAAAGGGGCAGAATAAGCTAGATACAGGAGTTTCTGGAAACTACTTATACTAGCTACTCTAAACTATACTCTATATGAATCCAGTCTCCAGATACCTCTCCAAGGCAGACATTGGCATGCCAAATATCCGGATGGGTCAATATCCTAGTAGTTGCCATGCCAAATATCCATGGGGGGGGGGGGTCAAGACTTGTTGCTGGGTTGCATTGTCTGTGTAGTGAGGGTCCACAGTGCCATGCAATGGTCTCTAAGGCCCGAAAATAGCTGTGGGAATATTGGCCTGACACACCCCACCAGAGGTGGGGTTGTTCAATGGGTACTGACAGGAAATTATGCATCACCTTGGAGCTACATGATAAGGGTAAGACATAATGACATGGAAGGGATGAAAGGACTGCTCATGTGGGCTGTGTCAGGGCACACCATCGAGGGGAGGCCAAACACAAAGGTTTTGGGCAAAGCTGCAACCTATTGGGGTGACCTGACTGCCAAACAACCACTAATCATCCAAAAGCCTGACATCAGACCTCTCAGTCATCCTCGCATGCCTGCTTTGGGATCTCTCATGGTATTGGCCATGTCAGCCACATGGAGTAGTGAGGGTGGTATGGGAAGAGGGTTGATAATCCCGATACATTGACAATTGACCATGCTTGGCATGTTACACAAGTTGGTATGGGAGAATCAGAAATGGTAGTAGGGGGGATGTTGTAGTCAACCAGGTATTGGAGCTGTAGATGACCAATTGTGTCAACATTGGACTCAGGCAGGACAAAGCCATGCCTTTGGAAGTCAGTGGGGGTATTGCACATGTATCAGTGGGAGGGGATGGGATCTTGATGGTAACCCTTTGTTGATTGGGCAGAATTGAGGGGATGTCAGATGGGGAGGAGTCCGGAGTTGCCTGTCACCTAGACTTAGGCAGCATAGTGCAATGCCAGCAGAATTGCTATGGACATCAGGCAATTGGGGTGAGCCATCAGGGGTGTAGTCAGGGGTTCGGTTGCTTGTAGATGAGAACCTTGCTGAAAGAAGGGGTGTCAGGCTTACCTCATGAGCCTTCAGAGAGATCAAGCACAGGTCAGACCTCTCAGCTCTAGGAGAGTGGCCTGTCAGCAGAGACTTCAGATAAATCGGCACCAGTTGGCTGGAAGTCAACAGTCTTGGCTAGAGCACCAGCCTTTGGAGGGTACAACAAAGAGTTGGGGTGTGTCACCAGATTATTGAGTACCTCAGTCTTACTACCTGAGGTCAATCAACATGATCATGGACAGTTGACCTCCTTCAAGGGAGATTGGTGTTTTGGGTCATACTAGATGGTGGGAGTCCTGAGAGACCAAATCTGAGGCTTGAGAGGCTTCTGTGCCCTCAAACCGGTGTCTACATATACATGCCAGAGGAAACAAAAGGAAGCAATAGACTGTGGCTGAGAAACTGTACTTGTCCATCTTATCTCAGGGCAGACCTTGTGACCAAAGGTCTCCTGATCATGGGTGAAGTCCCCTGATCTCCACACTAGAGCTCACCCCTACTTCTTGATTGTCAGCCAAAGCCTGGCCGAAACATGCTTTGAGATCTGATCTGATCCTGATCACCTATACTTGAGTTATAGGCACCTTGAGTGGGTAGCTGAAATTGCCAAAGGGTGGCTACTTGTCTTCGACCTGTCGAAAGCCTTGCTGAGGCCTATGACCAAAGCCTGCAAAGAGTCGAACATGATTGATCAGCTGGTCCAAAAGGTGTCCAAACCCCAAACCCCTATGCCTTAGGCCCCAAAGTCCTTTGGGTGTCCTAGCAACTTGATGAAGGGGTCGAAACTCTTGTCAACATAACTGACAGTCTTGAGCAAATGAGTGACTTGAGTGTTCAGTCCTTGTGAAAGGTGAACAATCACTGATAGCCTCAAATGAGGTTGAATGTGTTGAAACAGTGGCATTTGGGCCAAATTGGAGTTTGCATAGGAGTTTGCAGGGGTCATACCCTGACAGGTTGGAAGAACAACAACAGTGTACTGTAGCTTGATAGCCACCCAATTGTTTGAAATGAAGCTTGAGGTATTGGAAAGGCCATGCCAAGCAGGGATAGTTCTAGACTGTTGGGAGTGTAAGAGGTGTTCATCGTTCACAGAGAGACAGTTGGAGGTGGCATCCAAACAGTGTTGAAATGTACCACCAATCCAGGGCTCAACAAAGGGGATTCCTCAGAGGGTTTCAATGGGGTTAAAAATGGGGACAAGAGGGGCAGGTGCATGTGGGGCACAAAGATTGACAGGAATTGAGGAAGTAGAAGGTGTGGTGGCAGGAGGGATGGTGGTGGGAGCCTGAGAAAGACCCTGGGATATCAATGGAAGGGGAGATTCCAAGCAAGACAACCCTTCCATGGAGGGTGCAGGTATTGAAGGTGCCAATGGGATTGGGGGGAGAGAAATATCAGACAGATTGATGGTTTGTAAAGGAGAGTATGTGTATGACAGATGGTGACTTGAAGGAAGGCCACATTGTTGACCAGTAGGAAGCCAATTCTCACATATTGTATCTGTGGTCCATTCGGGATGGCGTCGGGCTGAGCTCAACAAGGTGATACAAGAACCTTATACAGAGCAAAGACATTCATTGAAGAAAAAAGAACAGTTGTTGTCAGGGGCCCTGAGATGGGGAGGCAGAGGAGATGATGGGTTCCAGTGGGCAGCAAAGGGATGGAGACATACACAGAGTGTATTGAGAGAAACTGGCTGGAGTGTGCCATTCTGAAAAAAGTGGTTAACATTAAATATGACATGACAGGGGTTAAAGCTCATACAGAAAGGGGCTGGAAGTGGGAACACAATGGTCAACAGTGCTGACAATGCAAAGGTGGGTAGATAATGTTAGGGACAGCAGGATCTCTAGTAGGTGACACCATTACTGGAGAGAAATAGAGGAGAAAATGGGGAGGACCAGAAGGAGTGGTTGGTGAAGTTTGGCTGAAGGAGTTTTTGACTGGGGGAGGCTCTGTGGGCTCCAGCCCTCATGCAAGGACAAAGCGGACCAGCATCAATGATGAAAAATGGAATAAAATATTGCATTACCGAAACTAATGGATATGGGGACCCTGGTTGAGATGATAGAGGAGGGGGAAAAGCAAAATAAGGGAATGCAACAAGGAAAATGTATGTTGGAGTGGAAGAGGGTGCAAGGATGGGCAGGCCATTGAGGGACAGGAGGGATGGGGACAGGGAGGAGCAGGATATTGACCTTGGCAGGGAGGTTATTGGCTGATGTTAAAGTGAACATGAGGGAGATGAAGGAAACACCAGGATGGTAGATGGTTGCAGAGGGATACCATGGGAAATGAAGCCAGAACAATGGGAAATGGGTGAGAGGAAGCAGGATGCTAACCCACCCCTTGCAAAAGCTCAGTGAGCCTGCTCTTTGGCTTTCCCTCCAACCCCTTCTCATCAGGAGTGCCCATCAGAGGTGTGGGGTTGCTGGGGTGGGGAGCTGTGGTGGTTGTCCCCGGGTCAAGGTGTGTCTCTTTCCTCGCTATCACCACCTTCCACAGACCCCCTACCTCTCTTTACACAGCAGACAAGGCCGAACTGTCACTGGTACGTGCATCTGCATTTCCTCGCAATGTTCCAGCTGACATTCTGGCTTTCTAGCACCCATCAGCCCTCTGCCTCCACCATCTGGCCCCTCTCACCTCCCACATGGTATGGGGCAAAAGGGGAGGAAATCCCTTGGTGTGTTTTGACTATCCCAGCATCTACATTCATGACTGATAGGACTTGTACTGTAGACCATCATATGCTGGTCACATGGAAGGGGAGACAGTGGGAAAACAGGAGCATCCCACCCCATCCAAGCACTCACATGCATTACTGATGAGGTTCATAGAGACTGCTTCACCCTTGTGCTGGGGTGGGGATGGGAAGGGTGAAGTGCCACCTGGGGTGGCTTCTTCCAAGCTGAGGACATCGGGTTTGCAGTTAGTCAAATGGAGTGCTGCATGGAGAACAGACACCAAACTGCCAGAGAGTGATTTGTAGTGTATACCCACTACAGAGTGATGATATCCATGTGTTGTCTTTAGTGAGCATTGAGCATGTGATAACCTCCCACTCCCTCTTGCCCTCAATTTGCAAGCATGGTGGCTTGGCTCGGAGGAAAATCAGAACTGCATCTGGCAACAGAGGATTCAGAGGCCATGCCGTGGGCTGCACCATACCATCTCCTACCCCTCCACCAGCACTGGAACCAGCACCAGCTGTCCTGGGAACAGCTGGCTGATGTAGTGACATGAGTGGGTCAATTGGATGGTCTGGGTGCAGCAGGTCCAGTTCAATGGTCTTTCCATGCAATGTTGCCTTGTGGGTGTCATGCATGTAGTTGGTGCTGTGGGCCTGTTAGTCACATCGACATCATCAGTGTGCTGGCACCCCATGGATCAAGATTTCATGTGCCTGCACCATCAACTCCATCTCATCCCAGCAAAGGAAATCTCCTGACATGGTACCTGCTCTGCTTTGAGCATCACCAGCCTCATGTTGGAAGAAAGCTCAAGGAGGCATGGGCAGCACATTGAGATTGCATGCACACCCTTGCTGCCTTCATGCTCTGAACTGCACTTGTGGCAGCTTGCCTTGCCACACCTATACAAGAGTAAGCAAGATGTCCCACACACAGGTCCAACATATAGCAAATGCACTGGCCCAGTCTGCTCTTGCACCAAATGCCCACTTCACCTTCTCTCCATTCTGCAGCTCATGTCTGAAGTTGGTGGTCACCTGGTTGAGCTCTGTGTTGATATTGAACCTGTTGGTTGTGCAGTGTGAGCTGACAAGCTGGTATCTCATGGTCAGTGTGGAGACAATCCATTGGCTGAGCTGACTCCACACAGTCTGATCCTCCAGCAAAGGGGCCAAAAGTCAATATCTGTCCTATCAAATCAGCCAATGGTGTTCAATATCAGTTCCCTTCCCACCCCCTTTGTGTGACTTACCATGATCAATGCTGACAATCAGGGTGACACCATCACCACAGTTGTCAAAAGCAATGTCTTGCAATGCCACCTGTACCTTCTGGGTCCTTGTCTTGTCATCAGCATACATGGGCAGCAAGGTCAAGACAAAAATGATGCACCCAACAGAAAGCCTCAGCAGCTCTACTGTCCTAGCAAGTTCCTGGAGACTTGCCCTGAGTGGGAGGCACACTGCCCCAAAGCATCAGAAAGTTGATTTATGTAGAAGCAGGTTGGCAAAGGGGAGGCAGCAACATTGGGATGGCTGGCAGGCCTGCTGTGTGTGATGTGAGGACATCCTGGGGTGAAACAATCTGAGTCTTCTGCAGAACAGCTGTACAGAAGGAGTAGTTGAGGCCTATCCCAGTTACAAGTCAAAATAAGAGGGTGATGCAGCGCTGAAAGTGGGGAGAGGTCATGGAAGGAGGATCAGCAGATGTGAAAAGACAATGAGCACAGGTGGCGAGACAAGGAGACGTGCCTTGGAAAAGGTCTGCCACCCTGCACCAGCTTCATATTCTGTCAATTCTGGCATTCATTTCCCTTCCCTTGCAAGCTGCCAACTGACATGGCTTGCCAGACATATACAACTCACAGCAAAGTCATTGGAACAACTGCATTGGAGTGAGGCAGAAACAAACAGGACAGGAATTGGAGACATCATCAGAGAGGAGTATGCGGAGGAAGTCACACATGAAGAGCGGACATATCAAGACATTGGCATACTGAATGATGCACTGAACCAGGGTGGGGTACTTCAGCTCATAAGGGGGGATGGCACAGAAAATACGACAGCAAGATGTTGGATCATGCAGATCTAGATGATACTGCTATGTTCATCCATGTGTCATTGCTATGCCACATGAGAATAGTATTGTTGACAGTGTCTTGGTACAGAGGGAGCCATGTTTTGCAGCAACTCTCACACCACAGGTGGGCATCAACCACATTGTTGTATAGCTTCCTCCCAGAGGGGCAGTGTCAATGCAAGGAAGGCAATGATGAAGAGGATGAGTGGGAGGAAGAATGGCATGGAAAACAATCATGTCATTGAAAGAATCAATTTAACTCACTACCTATGACTTGCATAGGTATTACATGCTAGAAGGAAGAGGTGAAGCTGGGCTTGGGCATGGCCAAAAACTTGTGATAGGCTGGCCAGTGTGTCTCCGAGACAGTGTTGATTGCCACTGTGAGCTCTTCTTTGGAAAAGTCATGTGTGGCACTGTTGCCCCTACTACAAAGAGTTTCAGCTTGACTGCCATATAAACAGTGCACCTCATTGGCAGACACATTGGCAAAGTGAGGGCTTTCCAAGTAAGCCTCCTCCAGGAAAATGGACTCCCTTGGGTGTTTGCTGGCAAACTCATACCAATGGACATCTTCTGCATCAGGATAGAAGGCATGGAAAAGGCATGTACAACCGCAGTCTTGAATTTGGTGGAGGGCAAGCAAAGTCTTGTGTTTGGCATCCTGGAAGGAAGAGTGAGATGACCGGTGGGAAAGATGAGGAAGGTTTAACTGATGGGAAGGAGGGCTGCAACATGAACCTGGAGTTTGTCAATTGTCCATTGTTGGTCTGTGATCATCCATTGTTGATCTGCAATCATTTTCTTGAGAGCCAGGATTTCAGCAACTGTCTTCTTGAGAGCTGGGAGTTCAGCAACTTGCACAGTCAGTGCACTGACAGTTTGTTGCAGAACTGCAACAGTGGCCTCAAGGTTTGATGCTGGTGGAGTGGGCAGGGGTTGCACCCTTGCAGTATTCAGAGCATCTGGGTGGAGATGTGAGCATGCTGCAATTTGGATGGGATTGAGGGAGCTTCCTGGTAGCTTGGTCCCATAGGAGATTAGCAGCCACAACTTCACTCTAGAGCATCTTTACTTGTTTGACTTGAGCATTGTGTATTTGGCCCAGGATGTCAGGGTAATTGTCTTCACTATCTTCACTATCTTCAGGATCTTCAATCTGTTTTGGGTAGTAGATGATTGTGAGGGGTTGGCTGGCTGGGGGCATGGGAGAGGCCATGGTAAGAGGTTGGCCGTGCTCATCAACAGCAGCTGCAGAGAAGACTGGGTGCGATAGGGTCAACAGTTAGAGGATGGGGAGGGCACACATTGGAGGATCACGGCCTCAGACAGACTCCATGGTAGTGGACAACATTTCTTGGTTTGAGATCCTTCTTGGGTTGGTGGGATGTATTTGGGAGGGGGAGGACCATAAACATCTTCCAGGTTGATTGCCACTGGGACTGACATGTTCCTAACCAGGTGAGCAATGGTGGTATTAGGGTTGACAACAACACTCTTTTTGAGGAGGACAGTGCCATCTTGATAGGCTGCGGTGAGGTGAATTCAGCTTACTAGGCCAACAGATGGATGGGTTGAGGATGACATGGTGACAGTTGTGAGGACGGATGACAGGTGGAGTGAGATGTCGGACAAAGCCTGACTCGTTTAGGTTCCGTAAGGCTGTGCCTTGCGCCACTCGATCCCCAACCTACCAGAACCTTCGAGCTGATCGTCGATGACCTTCACCGAAAGGATGGCGTTTGGAGTGTGAACGAGATCGCCCCTTCTTCCTCGTCAGATCGCTCACACGAGCGTGAACACAGTCTCTCCCACCGACTGCTCACCCGCCTCGCCCACGCAACCCCACCGCCATCCTCCCCCTGCAGGCTAGCCACATTGACACCATCACCTTCCACCTTGTACTCGTTATCGACCGCCCCGACCCCGCCTCATTGCACGCCGCCGACCTCTCCGCGTTTTTTGCTCCCTACCATGCGCAGGTTGCGCTCAAGCTCACCGCTGGCTTGCTACACGAAGAAGTCCGGGCATCGTTCGTCTCGCGTCAGTCGATTGCACTAGCCGAGGCACAGGAGGAGGCGCTGGGTCGGGGCTGGTGCTATGAGCAGTTCTGTGGTGCCGCTGCTGGGGAGGGTGGAAGCTGGCCGGAGTGGTGAGAAAGGTGTGGGAGATGATCGGAAAGGACGGGAGCTGCAGGGTGGGCATCAACCACATCGTGGTTGATGTACAGTCCACCTCAACGAGCCTGGCCGCACCGAATGGGAGGGCTTCGCGACCCGCACCCGCACAGCACTCGCGGGCGGGATAACATGCTTTGATCGACATGCCGCTCAACTCGCTGCCGCCGACCACTACGCGTGCGAACTTGATGGTCAAACGCCGCGCGGCGGAGGGACAGGTGTGGACTGACGTCGGTTTCTGGGGTGGGGTCATACCCGGGAACGAGGGTGGGTTGGAGATGGTCAGCGGGGATGGGGTGAAGGGGTTCAAGTGCTTCTTAGTTGACAGCGAGGTGCCCGTACGTCTCCCTCCTACCCTTTACACCCTGCATCAAGTGCAGCCTACGTGTATGCGCCATACTGACCACATCCAGGAATTCCCGCATGTCACCGAGCCTGACCTGCGCCGTGCCCTCCGACACCTCCGATCCCTCCCCACCCGTCTACTACTCCATGCCGAGCTCGCTGTCGCCGACGTGCAGACAGAGCCCTCTCCGCCTCCCCACTCGCACGGGGAGGACACCTACTCCTACTCGACTTTCCTCGCCTCGCGACCGGACGCGTCCGAGCTCGCCGCGATCGACAACGGTCCTCGAATCAGGGCCAAAATGGCTCTCTTCTGCGCCGTACCAGAAATCTTCCATACAGTCTGGGCTCAGCTTGAAGAGCGTGAGGTTGCAGTGCCCGCGAAGGATGCGGATCCACAGTGTATCTCGCCGATATCCACCAGGTCGCTTCTGGTCTATCCAAGCGAGACAACGTTGTTGATCTTTCATCGAGACATCTGCTCGCGAGCTTCCGCCTGAAAGAATTCCGCCCGTCCCACATCGCATCGTCATTGTTGCCATCTTCCAGACATACAGCGCCGCTGTTTAACATTGCGAGCTTGACAAGTTCCGAAGAAACCACGTAATACGGACTGGGGGGGCCGGTGTTCCCGTTTCCGGGCTCGAGGAGCGAATGATGGGGGATGTAGCTTGTGTAACTCGTACCATCATCATAACAAAGCGCTGAGTAGGATACGGTAGACAGGACTCGACTTGCATTAACAATGGGACAGTTCACAAGAGTACTAAAACCCCACTTCAACGGTTATGATGGCCCTTCGAGTCCTTCGGTCATCCTTCAAATGTGGCTGCTACTTTCGAGCCCATCTAACCCAGTCGAATTCCCTCATTGCAGGGGTGGGCCGTACTAGCCAGTATTGTCCGGTCAGACCGTCTCGTGTGAGTTTGGCAGACCATCTGACCACACGACGTAACCAATCCAACATATTGCCTGGTGCCATTCCTACGACCGCGCGAATCGCTCTTTGCTCTGCGCCAGACCAGAACGCCTCCATGTAGGATGAATCGAGTTTGAAGAGAGCCAGATGGTAGTGTGCACGGAGGATGGCGTCCGCGGGGGTGTCAGCCGAATACCCGCCTGGCCACTTCTGGTCAATGTGCGCGATAAAGCGTTGTTGATCTTCCTCTCCCGGATCCACACGGCAACTTCCGTGGTCGTCCAACTTTGCGGCCAGGCATTCCAATCTCTCTTCTATCGTCGTCTCCTCCCAAGCAAGTGGGACTTGGCGCGGTTCCTGCTTTTGAAGTATGGATGCATCGGGATTGGGGGCCGTTGGTGCCTTATCTGGTGTGATCGGCTCTTGGGTGTCTGTATCCCGAGTACTCACGGGCAAGTCGGCAATTGTCGCTGCCAACCACCAAGGGACAAAGGCCGCCCACTCCCAGTCGACGACGACGATCTTTCCGCTTGGTTGTAAGATCATGTTCCGGCCATATAGATCGCCATGAGCGAAGACAAACGTGTGATTGTTCGAGCCGGCGTGAGTTGGCCGAATGCTGGCGAAGGCATCGAGTACCACTTTCCACAGCTGGCCGCCAGGTACGTCGTCGTCCTGGTGGTCCACAAGGGCCGCGAGATATGCCTTGTCCGAATCATAGGGTCCGCGGGGTGGGGAGCCAGGATGGTCCAAAAAGTTGAGGTCGTGAAGCGGCCCGACGACGTATGCCTGGTCAGCCCAGCGGGGGTATTGTCGATATTTGGCGTCAATTGACCGAGGAGTAATACCGTCCTCGTGATAGAGGCAAGCAAGAGCGCGAGAAGGTTCGTCGAGAGAGGGATAGATCGACCCAATGTATCTTGAGTGAAGGCGAAACAACTGTGCTTGTATTGTAGCGACTTGTGTTAGGACATCGAACTGAGTCTCGCGAGACATTGTCTTGAATGTGCCGTCGAGACGGTCGCCAGGGATATATTCCATGAGAATCCATGGAGCGCCAACCTTGTTCGTCGTCGACGAACACCACAGATACACCTCAGGGATGGGGATGCAGGTTCGCTCTGCGGGGAGTTTAGTCGGATCAAATGGAGATTGATATGCACACGCACCTTT
Source organism: Dacryopinax primogenitus (assembly GCF_000292625.1). Taxonomy (NCBI): domain Eukaryota; kingdom Fungi; phylum Basidiomycota; class Dacrymycetes; order Dacrymycetales; family Dacrymycetaceae; genus Dacryopinax; species Dacryopinax primogenitus. Next base: position 195,496 of record NW_024467206.1, on the reverse strand, counting down.
GATCATACACATCGTGGCAACCTCTGATTCTGTCTTGCATTCCACGCCGGTGACGCTGTTGAGTAGCTTCACTGCCGCAACCCGCTCCCATGTGCCAACACGGACAGTGTACTTGAACACCGCGCCGAAGGTCCCTTCGCCGATCTGTTCGCGTGACGTCGTCGGTCTGGCTCCATTCAGGATGGGAGGATCGCTCCATCTTCGGACAATGTCGTCCAGGCTGTCCCAGGATACATTGAGGACGAAGTGTGAGTGGCACGTGCGTGTACTCATGGTGAACAGAAGGTAAGATTGGCTTGGGCTCCTGACCGTCGCTTTGGCTCCGTCGTCCCAACAGTTTGCCAGCGTATCACACCTTGACTGCAGACTACCAGGTCACTACAAAGTCAGTATGCACATTTCCTGGCATAGGGCTGAGAGATCTGATGCAAGATCCCCCAGGCGCTTTGTCTTATTGTGTACACAAATAGTTGAGCATCCTATCAGAGAACTGCATGCCAGCAATGTTGATACTGTTCAGTGCCTGACACACATCACTGCGGGTATAAAGGCTGCAGAAAGCCAACTGCCCGGTGCAGGGATCACAACGGAGATTGCTACGGAGTGCCACCATATACTCACATGCACGCAAGACCATCCGGCTTGGTAAGGCATGTCAGTCCATGGCCAGTGGATGGATCCCGGAACTTGTTCCGAAGACTGAAAACGGAAATGCGGTGTTCGACAAGGATGGGAACATGGTCATGGTGCCGGGAATGGTGGAGGATATCTGTACATGCGGCAATGTTATCCCTTGGCCTTGATCTTGCTTCAATGTACCGATGAGGCTTGTTGTAGCGGCATGAACAAATGCAAATGTACTGTCACTCACTTGGTAGTCGATCACCCGGTTGCAGAAGAGGGAAAGTGGAACAATATGCTTTACATTAACATCTGAATATTCGGAGTGTGGTAGGGGCCGTTAAGTGGCATGAGCGAGACGACATTGAGTGCCTCGAAATTGTCATGTGTATCCTACAGTAGCCATACTCTGTTCCATATGAAACTGCGGGTCCAGGTGGGATGAGCAGTCCAGTCCACCTAGCCGCCGCTCACTGCACCTTGAGGTTCGGCACCATCTCAATGTGCGCTGTCTCATACTGTCCAGTCGATGTCCCCTCCGTCTCCTCAAGGTACGTACGCCAACCCCTTCCCAGCTCCTCTATGGTGGTCAGCGGGCCTCTTCCTGTTCTCTCATACTCTCCCAGAAGCGTCGTCATCTCGGTAAATAAATACTCGAGAAGAACCTTGTATCGTATGTCATAGACCTCCATCTCGTCGTTTTCATGCTTCTACGGTACCGTGAAGATGTGATCGTGGACACGCCGATTTGACTTGGAATATGCACCACCTACACCTGAGGTGTCAAACGCATCCATAACGAAATCATGGACCACATACCCGTCTCGATCTCCTCTAGAAGGAGATTGAAATGCAAGGCAAGAACTCGACCCGAAGTTTCATACACTGCTCCAGACTTGTTCTTATCGGCCCTGTGGACAATGGCCACCGTACTCGAATATGCCGCACTCCGGAACTCAGCGATTCAGTGTCCCCAGCAACAATATGCCTTCATCAAGATCGCCGAGAGATTGCCGTGCTCAAATCGGTTCTAGTTGAACAGTGAGTTGTCCGTATGTATCCCAATGAGGTATACACGAACCGTACCTGACCAACTCGTCCAAGCTCCGATTTGCCACAGCTTCTATCAACAAGCGTCGGAGCGTTGCATCTCCCTCGACCAACAAATCTGCTTCATCATATCTTAAATCTTGATTGAGAAAAGAACGGTGGAGTATGATCCGCATGAGCAGATCGCCCAGAACGCGGTCTTGCGGCACGCTCTCAGACCATTTTCAAGCATTTGTTTTGCCAGTCGTGTCAAAGAAGCTGTCGGCGACCATATCCACGCCGATTGTGAAAGACATAGTTGTGTGTGAGGAAAGGTACAGAAGTTTCTGATGAGTCGACGGTGAACGGAGATGAAGCCTTTCGTTCCTGTGCTGTTGAAGTGACTGTCGAAGAGTGAGGAGCGGGTAAGTGGTGACAAAACGCTCTTGGGTTCCTGAGCGCAAAGCTAGTTTATCCGCCCTCATCTCCGCTTCGCCTTTGCTCCTGAACGACCATCTACTACTAGTAATGATAACGCAACTCTGGAGAATTCTGCTTCTGCTAAACAAGATACATGACGAAGCTGCCCTGAAACGAATCTGACCAACTGACAGCGACTAGCTGGCGACGATTTGGGTGGTGTCATCCGGGCCACGCCTGAAGCGGTCTTCCAACTATGAGCAGCAGCCGACAGTCCCAAGTCAACCTACCAGTACATCATCGGATGACGCCGAACGTGCTAATGATGCCTTTCTCTCTGCGAGACCAACAGTGCTCCAAAGGTTAGTGATGTCGACATCGCGGACCGGGAACCTGCCAGCAACCAAGGGGTTAGCACCTTGCTGCAGCTTATATCCTCCGAACACAAAATGTGGACTCGAGTGGGCATATTCAGAGCGGTATCGGATGGTTCTTTCTAGCCCATCGATCTCTTGAATGTCTGACTAATGAAACGATTTCCGGACCGTCTGACAGCCGACAATATGAACGCCCGGTGTTACCTGTTCTCGTGCCGCCGTCGCCAAAGCAAACAACCTCTGTTTCGTCCTCGCCTACGAACACTTCCTTTGCCCGAGAATGTGCTGACCCTGCTCCAGTGACCACCACCTACCAAGTTACCCCGTGGCCTAGGGCTCGTCTCACCTTGCTGCGTCTTCTAATGGATCGTCAGATACTCTTGCCTTTGACGGAAATTGGGTTGTCACTCGTGTATACGATGGAGAGCACCGGATTTGCATGCGCGCGACATCAAATCACAGTGCTACCTCAACCTTGACTGTGGACCTAACGTGCGTGCCTTGTTCCCCCAATGGCTTTTCCCATCTCCTAACGGCGAACAGGAATGAACATATGTGGCTGAATTCATTCAAGGACGTCTTTGGCTCGTTACTTCATCCTCGATTCTGTGTTTCTCCTTAGAGAATAGGGAAGCATCTGCGATATCCATGGAGACAGACTCATCTTACCTTGATTCCGTTGCCGTCCTCCTTTTTCGCGCCCATAAAGACCGTGGCTGTCATAGGATTTGGAAATCTGCCATCCATCCCCTTGCGTCCAGCAAGGTCTTGCTTATCTCCTACGGCGGGATGCGCACGGCTTGTCTGCCAACAGTCTCTCCCAACGCGAAACCAGCTCCGGAAAGTACCGTATCGATCTTCTTTTGACGGTCCCCATCAACATTAGCCGTCATAACATCACAGCGATGGCGTTTGACGATCATGCTGAAAACGCGATCTCGCTCGAACATGAGCTGTGCGCCGCATTCAGCGCTCCGTCTGCTGCAAGAAGCTACATCCCGGATCTCGCTGTCGGCTTTCGAAGCCCTTCAGTCCTTCAACCAGTGGTCTTCGTGTGATCCAAGGCATCGGCTTCTCCACTGTATTTCTGACTGCAACCAATTCTTCTCGCTTGATGGTTATTGCGCAAAAATATCCCTCGATCCGCCTCGTCCTTGCAAAGGACACCCAGCTGAAGGAACCAATTGAACCTATCGAAGTTAGGCCCCGACACCTTCAATCGCCAGGAGCGATGCAAAAAGTCCCTCTCCCACAGGAAAACTTGTTCAAGTTAACACTTCCGAGATTAGACGGAACACAGGAAAGCAATGAATTTCTCGGAATAATTCAGATCTCGAACATCTGGATGATATTACTCGTTTTCTGATGTGTCGTGATTGCTCTCGCCGGGAGCACCCAGTTCCTAATGTTCCTGCCCTTTCCTTCAGAACTGGATGGTGTCCATGCGCCAATGCCCAAGCCCATTCCTGCGCCTCGGGACTGGGACGCACGATGTGGTATTCATCAGCATTTTCCCTTGGATTTCCGTCTGGATATTGATGATGTTTGCCCTTTCTTCCCCAAGTATCCGATTGGGGGTCTAGAAGCCCTCTTACGAGGAGAAGTTCGAGAGATAGCAAAGCTTAATATAGCTGGGCAACTCTCTACCTTCTCTCTGGCTTGAGAGGGACAGACAAGTCATAGAGTCCCCTGGATGCGAATGCCATTATAACCCTTTGCGCTGAACAATGTATGCCCAAAAGATAACTACTTGACCTGGATTTGAGCAACTCCCACTATGCAACGGGACCGACGATTGGTACAGTCACACCTCTTTCCAACCCATTATAACTAGCAACAACCCTGAGCGACACTTCACCTCTTCACGATCTTCCAGTCCAAACACGTGTCTGTCAGCTTCATGGCATTCACGATTGTGGGGTCCCAGTCCGCGACGAGCTTGACGGCTTCTTTTGGATCTCCAGGCTGGGACCAGGACTCGAGGATGTCTGCCTCGTCTTTGTGTGTTATGATCCAGTCAAACTCTTCGCCGTCTTTGCAGGTATTTTGGACGATATGAAGGTCGGGGCCGATCCTGTTTAGAAGATAGATCAGAGAATAGGAAGGGGGAAGGACAAGGGGAATGTACCAAACGTTCATACAGTCCTTCTCCACCAAGCGCTTCGTATAAGGATCGTTCTTCAGGTTGCTGCCCGGCATGTACGTACGATAGCACGCATACCCCGAGCTCTTCGGCTTGTCCGTAAACCCTAACACTAGTTCCCTGCACATGCTCTTAATTCCGTCGGCGCCAATGACAATATCCGCCTGCACCGTCTCGCCACTGTCGAGTGTTACGCTTGGATCATCCTCGTTGTACCGAGCGACGGTTGTACCCATATGGATAGGGATGCCAAGCTCCATCACGCGATCGATGAACGCCTGGTGATAGTCTCCCCTGTGGCCGATGTATCCTGCCATGTTGAGCAAACGCTGGGTAGCCAGGATCTCCCCTGTGTCGTAGCGCCGCATGTGGAATACAGGGGACTTGTTACCGATGGAGACGATCTTGTTTAGGCAGCCCCAGCGGTCGAGCAGTCGGAGTGCGTTCTCTCCCAGACCGAGAGAGTCGCCCAGTCGGAGGAACCTACACTATCATTAGGGACTGAGTAGAGTGATAAGAACGAGGAGACGCGCTTCTTGATCTTCTCATAAACGACGACCTCGAACCCAGCGTAGTGCATCGCCATAGCACATGCGCATCCTCCCAACCCAGCGCCAACAATGATTACCTTGAGCTTGTCCGTCACTGTGCGTGGGTCGACTTCGGGCATCTCTGCAACGATGGGGAGTGGATCAAGGGAACCGTTGTTGATGTCGATCCCGTCCGTTATGATCTCCATGAAATTGGAGAAGCAAGAGGACTTTATATCCAGCGGCGGCCCATCTCAAGCCAGTTCACGGGACAAGACGTCGGCAAAACGTTGTTAGACGTTGTGCAGCAAACGGAGCGCGGGGTGAAGATTCGGGGGAACTTTGACGCGTGACGTTCAATGGACCCTGAGCCCTTTCGGCAAATGTCAGCTGAATAACAAAGCAAATCAGTAATTGCAAGACATTTGCAGGAGTAGACATGCTTCCATTCCTTACACACACCACACAATGCTCTTGTTGGTCACGTCCACAGGCTCGCTGCTTTTGATAGTTAGATTAATCAGACATGATTATTTCGCCAGGCTTCTCAAGCCACGCACAGACCATGTCGATATCGGGCCGTTCATCTGGTATACAGGCCAGCATCTTTGACAGCAGCGTTTTCCAAGTCTGCACGTCTTCCTCGGTAAGTCGAGTATCCAAGCGGGCCAATATCGGTAATCTATCCGCATCCACATACATAGAAGCCCTAGACTCGTCTCGATTGCCAACACCCCGCAGGTGTCTCTCCAGCTCAGCCCAATTTTGAGTATTCCTGGCTGCTTCCGCCGACAAGATCTCTACCTGGATACGGCACTGCATTGTGGTCGATCAATCGTGATCGAAAGGAACCGGGAGGCTTGGCGAGGAGTATCTCCATCTGCCGCAGAACATCTTGCTCATTGGCCAGGATAGGTTCGATAAGGGGGTAGCCACTGAGAATATCAAGAAAGCCAAAGACCATATGTCCGAGGCCAGGCTCAGTTGGCTTTCAAGAATTGCCTCGGGGGCCTGATAGTGAATCGAGACGGTGGGATGCCTTTGAAGAGAGCCTTCATCAAGCTGTACTGCATCTCCGACATCAATGCACACGATTGACTCTTTCAATGCCTTTGCGAGACCCGACATGTCTGTGGGTGCTACCACCTCGGCTGGTGCATGTGGGCCCGGTTCGGAACCATCCACCATGCTCACTGGCGCCACGTCCGGGGATCCAAGGACACGGGACACCTCCTCATCGATCCATGTTCGCACGGATTCAGGGAGAGGGAATGCCCACTTGGAGAGCGTGATGTCTGGGAGTGTATCAGACTGATGTCGACGTTCCTGCAGCCATTGCGTTCACACACCATGAAGCGCGATTCTCATCCGGTGAAGCAGGCGGAGAACCCCAGCCGCTTGCCGGGCCAGAACAGGTACTCGTGTGGCTCTCACTCGAAATGACCCTTCCTCCATCCACCACGATGTAACATTTGGTTTGAGACTGGACCCATCGGGGGCTGGACGAGACAAGTATGCTCCCCATTCGGGCTCGCTTCGAGAAAGGTGGATAACGGGAGACGTGAATGCTGCAGCGCGGCCGTATCGGTTGGAAAGGATCCCAGTCGCTCGACCATGAAGAGCTCGTTGTTCACGGTCTCTCGCCAGTCTGGCCCGAGGACTTTGATAGCAACAATACCCCATCTTGGAGGTCACGCGTGTGGATGAGCCGCCGCTGAGCTTGTGGAGAACTTTGTAGCGGCCGTTGCATAGCGTTGACTGGAGGGCGATTGGGAAATAGCCTCCAACGCGATAGTTCTCTAGGTCCTCGGCGCCGATCACGTCGGCGTCCCAGAATCGAGTATTAGGGTATGGATTGACCTTGTGTGTGGGTGCTGTTGCAGAGGTTTGACGTTGTAGTTTCGAAATCACCTGGAATGAACGCATCCATTCCTTACAGACGAGACTAAGTCGTTGATAAAATTGCAATATGATGGCAGGCGTAAGAGAGAATGCTTCCGAAAAGAGCCGTAAAGATGTGAGTACTTGTGTGGTAAAATACGCCAGAAAGGACCCTGATGTGCCTCTGGTGCGCCGTTTGCCACAGCTTCTTGCCGCCGTCCATCGTTCTGCTCAAAGTTCGGTCGGTGGGGGACTCTCTACTTTCGGGATTACTGCTTATACGCAGTGAGGACGTACAGTAGCTCAGTCGCTCTTGCGTCGTCAGCCAAGATGCATGGGCCAACAACGGCCCTCAAACGCCCCCAAGAGATTCCCCCAAATTGGCGCGACTTCAGGCGTGAGTAGTTCCGTCTTGACAGGTGACAGCGCTTTGACTTCGCGTTCCGCTCTCCAGACCTCACTCTATCCGAAGAGGAAGTCGACTCAGGGCTTCTTCGATCCTTCGTTCGCACACAAGGTCAGGCTCGGCATCGAACTTCCTGCTCTGGCATTCGCGGCGTGCATGGCTGTGGACGAATGGAATCTGGTGGAATTGACATTATTGTCGATTGCTGGAGTGCCCAGCAAGATGTAGCTAATGCAATTTGGGAGCAGAAGGAAGATAGTCGGTCGCATACACATCACCCCGATGGACAGTCTCTCCGATCTTCAGAAACGATGTTACCGCGAGCGCCTCGAATCTGAGGTAGCGACCTTAACTTACGTCCGCCTTTTCTGCTCGGACATACTCACGCCCGTGGTATGGGCCTGGAACGGCAGTGCTGAGAACGCTGTGGGATCTCCGTATGTCCAGCTGGACTACGTGGAAGGGGAGACCTTGGAAGATGTGTGGCACAATTGTTCGGGTCCCACGGAAAAGACGACCATCCTCCAAGAGGTCGCAAAACATCACGCGGCGCTCGCAAAAGCCGTCCTTCCTTTTCGGGGCTTCGGCGCGTTACGCTTCACGAGTGTGGTAGGAGAAGAGCGGCCATTGAACGATACCGACTTTCGATTGGGGCCGTTTCTATCTGAGGGCCGGCACTTCCAAGTTACCAAGTCACGTCAGCTTGTCTCGCCTCCTCCCACCGCCGCCCTCTCGCTTAGTGACCTCTGGCGAGACCTTCTGGTGGAAGAGCGCCGTAGCCATTTGATCTGTTGGGGCGCGGTCCCGGAAACATCAGTAGTGCTTCCGAAAGACGACACAGACAGCTCCGTGAATGTAGATATCGCCTGGAACGATATCCAGACTGCCAGCAAGTTGGTTGAGCGCCTCATTTCGGCAACGAGGGTGCCCCCTTGGCTATGTTCGCCATGTTTCTCGATTTCGGATTATGCGTTTAGAAACATTATCTACGATCCCGGTGAGTAGGGTCACGGTCGGGGCGTTGCGGCTGCTGACGAGATGACTACAGCCTGCAAGAGACTTTCCGGCTACATTGACTGGGAAGGCGTGTCCATTCTTCCGCTCTTCATGATGGCGCGAGGCACGATATCCAGAGGACATCGTCAACGATGTCGATGACCTTCCTCGATGATGGCGCCAGGAGACAGGTGGCTTCGCTTGGGTGCCTCCAGATGGCCAAACCTGCTCGCAAGAGAGTGGGCGGTCTCCGGAGTCCTGTTCAGGTGATAGTCTCTACCGTGCTACATTCCGCGAGGCTCTCTATCGTTCGGACAATCGCTTCGATATGTCGTTCTGGGAGAAAGCTCTGGCTTTACTGAAGATCCACTACCTCTTCCTACATGGTCTCAACGCCTGGTTCCCGCGGACCGAATGGTTGCAGCGCATCGTCGCCGAGGCGGAGCAGAAGCCCTGATACGTGTCCGACTGTCCGACGGCAAGTCCTGTAGTTGCCCACGAAGAAACCCCCGCTAATGAAGACGCAAGGACAAGAGAACAATCATGGTGTTACCAGCCCAAATAAAAGTGTCACTCCTGTGCTACTTGCGATCGGATTCTGCTAACAGCTAGCACGCTCTTAGCTAAACCATCAGCAACTCCGAGCTCAAATTCCTTTCATCTCGATAGGCTGGAGTCAAGTTGCACTTGTACACCCTTGACATACGGACGGAGTGATTCACTGCCATCTTGCTTCTGACGAAGATCAAAGGGGCTGATATAGTAAAGAATTCAGATGACCCAGCCGAGGTGCGCCTCGCAGCACCTCGTTCATCCATGGTCTGACTCAGCACATAAGAAACCGAGCGACTTGCGCGACCTATACAGCCATCGCGACTCTCAGCCCTCACCCGCAATCTGCTCCCTCAACACCCCGTAACCAACTCTACTCCGGGTGATATCGCCCTCGTCTAAGCTGTCCTACACTGTACATGTGACTTTGGGAGAGCCTCTCAGGGGTGAAGCGAAGCGTAGAGGGAAGGCGGCCCTGGACACAAGAGTGTACACAATTTTGTGAGCTAATAATGGACAGCACTGGATTTTACATTTTAAATCAGTCTCCTCCAGACGCTGCCAAGACTGGTGATTTCGTGAGCGCAGAGCCTTCCATGCAGAGCGTCGAATCGATAGCACTCGAAGAAGGTGATATCAACGCCCCTAGTGCCAATCATATCAAAGTCGGGAACACTGCCTCGCTGGGTGCTTTTCTACCGCGCGACGGCTTGATGGCCAGTCAAAATAGCACCTGATGACCTGAGCAACGTGATGGCCAGACACAAACCTGTCCTCCAAATGGCCCAGCATCAGAATGACAACATCGTCTTCTTCTGTTCAGACCTCCAGGTTTGTGGGCTGTTACCGATTGTTCGGATTGACAATGTCACGTCTCCTGAACACTCACCCGCATCCATTGCATTGAAGCGCTGCATATTCCACCCTACATCAATCCTCGGGGCAGACCGTGGAAGACTGTCTGTCATCTTCTCTGCTCGCTCGTGGGTGTTATCTCTTGTCTGCTCTGAACCGACCCAGTTTCTGAACTCAAGGCCCTGGTCTCCATGATCTCCTTCCTATCCGCTTCACTACTTTTCCTCTTTCTCCTCGCCCTCTACCTTTTCCTGCGTCAACAGTTCCGCTGCCCCCTCTTCTCCTCCCATTCCTCCTCGCTCAACTCGTGCTCCACCAACTCGTCTGTTATTGAGTCTTGCTCATATCAGTCGCTCCCGGGCCCCGCCAGAAAATCTTGGCTTCTGGGTTATACGGCACACATCTTTGGGCTGAGAAAGGGCACCAGCTATCATGAGTTGGAACTGAAGTGGGGGAGCATGTTTCGAATGCCCGGGCCGCTGGGGGTGAGCATTAGCACCAGCTTCAGGAATGGGCCATCCTCGGGGGGGGAGAGATGTTGTGCCGCCGCTGGCCGGACAGGGGAGACCCGAGGATGCTACATTCTTATTTTGGTTCATCACTGGTAGACTGATATGACAGACGACATCCCTCATTGTGATGGACCCGACGGCGGTCGCGTACATCTTCAGCAAATCAAACGTTTTCTTGCGGAGTAAGGGGGACCGTGCACTCATTCATGCTACGGTACGTCCCACCCCCCATCTCCTAGCCCGTACTGACCTTGTCTCTATGGGGACGCGTTTAGGTTGGGGGAGGCGTTCTGGCGCACGACGGCATGCGTCGTTCTCGTCCCCGTTCTTTTCCTTTCCTCGTTAGCATTTGCACCCTGACCTGAGCACATTGTATGCAGGTAGCGCACATAAGCGGTTCGTTCTTCCCAGTTCGTCTGTATGCTGAAAATGACGAATTGAAATAAACAGAGATCGACAAATACTTCTTCGGGTATTCTCTCCTCGACTGCTGGATGGGCATGCCGAGTGCTTCTTGAAGCTGGCTGATGAGGTGCGTAAAAGGGCGGCTTTTGAAGCAAGGTATGAAACACCAAGAATGAGGCTGAGTTCTCATAGGTTGCTAGGATTTGGGAGACAGAGCTGGATGGGGAGGAAGCACAAATAAGGCTGAACATTACTAAGACGTGCGGTTCTGTTTATACCATCTCAGCCATGTACTGAGTTCGCACCGGTAGGACCAACGCTTTTCCCCTCGTACGCGACTTTCTCACTTGGCTCCCCTCTCTTCTCAAACTAATCCCGTGTCTTTTCCTAGGATGGAATAGCACAAACCGTGCTCTCCCTTCCACTTCACTCCCTCTCCGGCCAAAATCTCCACATAGCGGCGGCCTTCGATGCGTGGGGCACGGCGAACGCGCTGGCAGCGGCGCACGACGATCCCCTCTCCGTTCTGGTGCACTGCTTGCACCAGGTGCTTCCAGTGGTAATGATGTTACCGATGAAAAGGAATAAAGCTCTTTGGAAGATTGACCGAACGTTGAGTAAATTGGTGGAGGACTTGGCGAGAGATTCGGCTAGGGACAAGTCAGTGTCTCTGCGAGAGGAGAAAGGCGAGAGGACAGAGAAAGGAGAGGGGACAATAGCCGAGCATATCAGTAAGGAAGCTCTGCAACCGATGTATAGTTATCTAATGAGAGCCCCACAGGGAGACATAATGGGGGCAAGCTCACTGAGAAAGATGGCATGGGGAGAGGAGGAAGAGCACACGTGTGACGTGCCGGGAGAGACGACACTTATCCCCTGGCCATAGAACACTTCTTTTCCAAAAACGACCACGCTCGTGTGCCTTCAGAATGCGCACGGTGAATGAAGCACGACACGACACGACGCAACACGACACTGTCAGCAGAGGGAGGAGCTGCGGGGGAGGAACGCACCAGATTCCGTCGATCTGCCACCCTGTGAGCTGCAGGGATAGGGACCGTTCCATCCCGGACGAGAGGTGGTACACGTAGAGCTAGACTTTGGACATTCTATTCTGTACGCTGTCAGCGACAGCGGCGGGGATGTAGTGCGACGGCGGCGGCGACGACGACGACGACAGGTTGGAAGGTGGGAAGGTGGGAAGAGGGAAGGAGGCACGTAAGCGCTAGAGTGGGTGTCGTCGGTGCTCTCTGCACTGAGGTTATCGCCGAACGTGTAACACCGATTAAGGATGGGCGCTTAAACTACACGTGATTCACCACGTCCACGTCTGATTGTATCTCTGCTAGACATGGTCAACTTCCAACGAACAACCTTTCCAGCAGCGTATGCCAGTACCACCAGTACCAGTGTCTATCGTTCAACTCCAGACCCGTCTGAATGATCGACAGTTGCCTCTCCGAACGCAACGCGATCGGTATCAGTCCTGCCTGACCCAAAGCTGCCAGATGAAGACTGGGATCCTCCCAACTCCGGTCCGAATTCTCTCTGCAGGCCTATCTGCCGTCTGCCGTCTGTGGTCTGTGGTCTGTGGTCTGTCGTTCATCCTAACATGTCACTTCGGCCGGGACTCTCCGTCCATAAGATAAAACATAACGGAACTGAACTGCGTCTCTCCACGCCGAGTCTGACAGCCTGAGCCAAACAGCCTCTAGGTGTCTACAATACCCCAACACGACAGGTTCAAGATCATAAGGTTGACACGAGCGCCGACCCGGGGTTCTCAATATCAGGGCTGAGGGCTGCCGATCGTTCCCTCCCAGCGGGGGGTAAAACGCGCACGGTCTTGCTCTGTACGGTGTCAAACCACGTTTGCTGAGGACAAAGGGTATGGTCTGTGACCTGACAGGGCTGTGCGAGTGCAAGTGCTATACGGGGATCATGCTCGCATACGGCTCTTCCAATTCCGAGCGAAGATGAGACCGCTACTGGGACTTTGTGCGCAGACTGGTGCCCTGCCCTCCTTTGTCAGTATTTTGGAGTCGATACGGCTCACCCGTAGGAGATATTCCGCATTTCGCCTTTGGGGTCGAATGCAGAAGGACATCATGAAGGGGTTTATTGTTTCGGAGACTCGGACGCCCCGGCCTCCGCGCTCGACTGGGTGACGGATATCTGAAGGGATTGTGGTTCATCAGGACAGCATCTATTATTACATATCGCGATGGGTCAAAGTTGAGCTATCATCTCGCTGTCGTGTTCTCCGCAGGAGGTTCCAACTCAGAGTAATATCTCTGGAGGTCCTCGATGCATTGTCGAGTGCACCATAGGACGTGACAGAGCCGGTCAAGGCGCTGAAGATCATCAGCGTCTACCGTCAGCGAGAGATTGTCTGTAAACTGATTGACGATGGCCGCAGGTTGGAATACCACCCCGCTGACTTGAAGGAACGGGCCGATCAGCGTGATGAGGAGAACGGGGCAGTTCGATGCTTCGCGAAGCCGGGTGTTCTGTCAGAGCGTAAGCTTTCTGAAAATCAAGCTGGAGCTCAGAGGCAATCTCACGGTCTCCTGGCCCCATCCCTTCCTCGCAGTCAGCTGGACCTGGAAGGAAGGTTCGGCTGGCCCTGCTCCGACTTCCGACTTATATTCAACGACTAGGATATCCGCGGAGATGTGACCGAACTTGAAGAGGGTCACGCGCGAGTGCCCATTGCCTCCACTCTTGCTGTGGTGATACTGGATGTTCTCCAGTTCGCACTTAAGAATCTCTTGCATTTCAGGTTCGAGTCTCTTCCTCCGGTCGTCTTCTTTATCACGGCCGGCATCGATAATTGAAGCTTTCTGCATGAGCTGCTGGACGCATGCAGCAAAGCCGTCCGGGTACTTCTCGGGATCTGGAGTCTGACGAAGCCTGGCGGCGTACCGAGCGAATGGTTCGCACAGAATCATGTTTGGTGCGCCTAACATCGAGGATCCACGGCCGTTGTATTCGGGAGACTGAAGCTGGATATCTTGGAAGGCCGCTGGGACCGCTCCGGTTGACGGGGATGGTGCTCTGCGAATGCTCTCAACGTATGCGCCCAGATCTGCTTAGAGCGTTGAGTACCATGGAACAGCTGTCCTGCGAATAACAGATCGAGTGTACCGTGAATTGGATTCCGATCCCCCTGGTTGTATTGAGGAGGCGGCGGTGGCGGGACGTTATTATTATGGTCTGGTTGTGCGCGGTAAGTACATGTGCGCAGCCGTTTGACAGTTGCTAACCTTTCGGCTGCAGAAAGAAATGGATGTGTTTAGGTTTGCTCTCCTTCGGAACGTTATCTTCAATCTTCCTGTTAGCTGTCAGCAGCATGCCGACGCAAAGGAGCATTGCAGCGTATTGTTGGTCAGACTCTCTTGCACCTTGCGGGCGAGGTTCCTTGGACCGGTTCAGCAAAAGTGCAGGAGATGTCAAGAGTATGGCAAATACGCACCGATACAACTCGCCACCCCTCAACATTGGGCGGACGTACTTGGTCGGGGTTTGGAGACTGTCCGACACTTGTTCTCTCAAGTCCGTCACCAAGTCCTTGTGATCCACCTCCACGTTCCACCTCTCGTTCAATGGCGCCCAATAGACGCATACTTTCAACGTGTTGCTCTTGCTTCGTTTCGTCGTCTCGTTCGTCTCGACTTGTTGTTCATCGTGCCGCCGCTTACCGGACTCGCTGCTCATCTTTCATTTGGTGAACTTGGCCGGGAGGGGAAGCGTGAGACGGGAGTTTGTGTGGAGCTAAACGGAGGTATTGTGAGTCAGAGCACAGTCAGCCTTCCTTGCGGAGGGGGACAAAGAGCGGTACAAGTCTCTTCTGCGACAAGTGCTGCCCCTACTCGAGCCGCAGGCGAAACTACCCCCTGCACAGCTAAGCAGCATCCTGCAGGCCTGGTCGACCGCTACAGTTGAACTGGCTACCCTCCTCCCGGAAACCGAGCTCTTCCCCCTAGCGGATTTCTGGCGCCTCGCCGTTCTCCTCTCCTGTTGCCCACGCCCTCTCCGGCAACATAGAAGGGATCAAGTCCCTCCTGGCGCCTCCACTCCCCGGCCCTACCTACTCACCACCCTCAGACTATGTGCGAACCTGTTCGCATAATACCCTGACTTGGCTCGCTTGGTCTTCCCCTCCGAAGGGGAGAAACAGGACCTAGTCAGTTTCCTCGTCTGCACGCTCCTGTCTGACGATGCGGGTATAAGGACAGCCACAGCAAGCGTGACGTTCAGCCTTGGTGCCTTGCACCAACAAGCAGTCCGCCAAGCGCTTCGTGGTTCCGAAAATATGTCGAAGTAATGTTTTCAGGCAGCAATGGCGAACCGAGATTGACGAGCTCGTGGTGATAATTCCCACATGGCGAATGACTCTGGCGGGATACTAAAGACATTCTAATTCACGAGAAGGTTGTCATGAATAGTTGGCTGCTTTGGCCGGCGCCTGTGCCGGGAACCATATATCAGGACCCGTTAGGGTCCGTGAAAGGAATACCTCCGTAAGGGTCCGGTTTGGTCCTGGTTTTAGGGTCCGGTTTTGGTGGCTTCTAATTGTCCCCAGTTGCCACCAGAAGTGCATTTATGCTTCTTCTTGGCCTTAGGAAAAGTAGAATAGAATAGGCCAATGGCCTAAGCAATCTAATAGAACATTCTTTTTCTTCCACTGTCCCTGCCCAGCCTGCCAGCATCATGGCATGCCAGAACCAGGCATTTGGGTTCCCATCATGATTGGGCCAGCAAGGCCAGTTGTCATGCTAAGGCCTGGTTTCAGGGAACCAAAGGTGCCTAACCAGGCCTTAGTGCTGGCCTTTGGTTGCCCTGGTCCCATGGCTATTCAACTGCCTTAAACTTGCAACTTCTGCATCAGCTTGAGTAATTCTCTTTCCATATTTCCCCTCACCCCAGCTTGACTTTTATCTCCTTCTTTCCCTTCTGCTTAACTTAGCCATGTCTCAGCATTTCATTGGCAGTGGTGGTCCTGCTCCTGATTGGAGTAATGAAGATTACCCTCTTGAGCACATCAAGATCCTTGCTGCTGCAGCAAAAAGAGCTGTACAAGAGCTCTGGCCTTTTTCCATCAAAGAGAGGACTGTGTGGGCAAAGAATCTTGAGCTCATCACTGCTTTCTGGGTAAGAACATCCCCCATCCTCCTCCCACTTCTTTTTGCTTACATCTTATTAGGATGCCATCCACACCCTTGCCCAGGAGCATCAAGATCAGTTTGCATCCCTCTCTCCTGCCCACATCAAGTACATGGGGTTAGACCTCCAGTGGCTCTGGTTGAGCTGCCAAGAAGGCAAGGTGAAAACTAAGGTCAGTCCCCATTTTCCCACTTACAGTCCAGTTAAGATCCAGTTAGCTCACCCTGGCCAACAGAAATTAGCCTTACATGGTGTTCAACCTGCTGTGAGTGTCTGCATGGTACCCCCCACCTCAGCTGAAAATCTTCCAGGCACCTCTGGAGATCCTGGAGGAGAAGAACACAGTCCAATTGATCCCCCTGCTCCCCCGGCCTCACCTCCCCCATGTGTTCCAACATTGTCCTTGCAGCAGCCACCTACACCTCCTCTCTGTCCTCCCACCCCCCCCTCCCTGCTGCTCCTCTTCCCCCTCCTCTTCCATCCTCTTCTCCTCCTGCACAATTGTCTCCTCCTCCTGCAGAGCAAGAGGTGGCACCACAGGAGCAGGACAATCCACCTCCTGCTCCAACCAGGATGCTCCTGACAAGAAAAGCACAGGAGAAGGGTGCTTCCCAGACTGCAAATGTCATCCCCACTGGCAGTGATGAGGAGTCCAGTGAAGATGAGTCTTGGTATGACTACCCACTCAGTCCTCCTTGTGTTGACAAGGGAAAGGGAAAGGGATGTCAGGTGAGTCTGGCTGGGTTAGTTACAACTGGAATCCAGTTGTTATTACCCGGTTTCTGCATATGACTTCTGCTAACACTTCATATAGATGACTTCTCCCTCTGCAGATGAAACAGAGGGGGAGGACCAAGTTTTGGAATCAGATTCGGAGGTCAGGGTGGAGGACAAGAAGTCTTGGCAGGATGCAGTGCACAGAGTACATTATTCCTTCTCTCTTGTGTTCAGCATGATCCTAATTTTTGTTCTAGTGCTTTGTCCACCACAATGACATGGCTGAGGAGGGCATCATTGCCTCCAAGAACTATGCCCTCCCATCTGCAGACATGCATGTCCCTCTGGATCCCAAGGTATGTATTCCTCTTTGAAACCACAGTGCGCAAGTGAGGCCTACCAGAGGAGGAGTGAATAGCATCCAGGTTGACTACTTTACTCACCCAGAAGCAGACTGTGCATTGGATCAATGACTGACATAGTCACCATATCAAAGTATGGCAAACAGTGGAATTCCAACCATTTGATGCCCCATTGTCAACCATATATCTCTCTCACAGTGCCTTCCAATTGACAATATCTTGCAGCTTGCAGTTGATGCTTGACCCCCATGTGTGCTTGACTTTGTTGCAGAGGCAGCCTTGTAATATCTGCATGCTGGATATTGCACTGCATACAAGGCCACAAGGAGCTTGCTTGATTGGCAAACCCAGCAATCTTGCATAAGGCTGGGTGGTCATATACCAGGGCAACTAAGGCAGTGCAAACCAGACAACCTCTAGGGTACTTGGGTGTCTTGATATGCTTGCCATGAAGATATAAGGTAAGAAGGTCATCAACAAAGGGGTGTAGGAAGTGCTGTAGGTTGTTGTTGTTGGGTTCTGTGGGGCCTGGCAGCACTGCACATAGTTGCAGGTTGTATACCCTGAACCTTTTTCAAGGCTCAGTTGAAATGATGTGGTGAGGTCTAAAAGAGGGATCTCACTGAGTTTCCAGGGGGAGGTTGGTGATTTGTATGGACAGTGCACCTGTGGAATAGCTGCCAGAGTCCTTGTTTGTTCTCAGAGAGAACCTAGCATACAGTCAGTATTGTTGTACAGCCCCACATGAGTGAGTACTTGCCAATCCAATGACACAATGACTCCTAGTCATAACTTGCCCTGCTCTTCCCCATGGCCCTGGATGTAGGGAAGAAGGGCATGCTATCAGGCATCTTAAGGCCCTGCCATACAGAGCCATCCTGGATGGCCACATATGTTCCAGGGCTGCTGCATCACTCCAGATCCAATCCAATGGCAATTGTGCCTTGGAAGGATGAAAATCTCATACTTGCCTGGGTGAAAGAAGAGTGCAAGAGGCTCTATGATATTCATATTGCAAAGGGCCAGATGTCAGGGCACCAGCTCATTGCTTGGTCAAGAGACATGACTAAGCCTTTATGACATGGAAGTAGCTGGCATACCTTGGCATGTGCTGGAACCTGCTGGAAGGATTGGATGGTCAGGTGACCTGCTATGCATGGCTGTGTATGACCTCATATGACCTCATCCTTGGTCATATGACCTGATCACCTGACTAGGCTGAGTAAGCAAGATGTTCTAGCAGGTTCCACCACAGAGGTATAAATATAAGGCCTACTCTGCCTGGGGACTGTCTCTTCAGACTTGGTCTCTTAGGATCATCCACAGGTACCTATACTGTAGATAGATCTTAGTCATCAGGTCTACTCCACTTCCTTGTTGCCTGCTTAGACTCTTGGCACTCTTAGGTGAGCAGACTTAGTCAGCCTGTGTTGCCCTAACAGAAGACCAAGTCTCCAAGTGACAACCTCTGCTTCACCACTCCACCTCTACTCTTACCTGCCTTTACTCTTACCACACACACCCAACACCTGCCTTATTCCATATCCACCATTATGGAACAAGCAGAAGAATTCCCTGATCCCATTTCTATTCTTCAAGCACAGGTCCTAGAGCTGACTCAGCAGCTCCAACAGCTTATGACAGCTTCCTGGAGTAATCAGCCTACAGCCCCTGTGTCTAATTTCCAACCCAATAGTAACTATGACACCACTACCTATGGTGACAATAGGCAGCCTGTGTTGCCCTAACACAAGCACTATATGATCTTCTTTCAGAGCAGCTTGGTCAGTTCCTCAGGCAGCCTGGCCTGGAAGATGCTTGCACTTGCTACTTGATCACATCTTGACGAAGGACTGGGCAAAGGATCGGGATGCCATCAGTGACAATTCATGTCCTGATGCCTTCTGGGAGTTCCAGAGTGTCGAGAACTCCAATGAAGTTCTTGATGGAGGGGAGGATGTCTGGCAAGGCCCAGTGCCCATGCTTGATGCTTGCTTGCAGGTACCGAAAGAGACCAGTGAGAGTTCGAACTTTTGCCTGAGTATGCAGCCAGATGAAGCATGCATACTTGAACATCATGATCTCTGTGAGATCATGCATTTCTTGCGCTATTAAAAAGCCTCAGAAGTCTTCAGGCTTGCTGAAGAACTTCTTGAGGGCAAGGAAGTGGGGCAGGGTGTTGAGTTCCTGCTTCATGGCTTGCAGGTAGATGTCGTGCAGCTTGACGAGCATCTTGATCCACCAGGGATCAATGCTGCTTGGCCAACCACCAAACTCCTGGACCCACTCCCACATTTTGTCCTGGGGATTGAATCTTGCAGGGCCGTACTTTCCCAGATCTTCACTGGCTTTAATGCCCAGATGAAGATCTTGCTTGGGGATGAGAGGGGAGAAGTTGGAGAGGGGGAGGGGGATCCATTGGATTGGGGTGCTTGTAGGCTCAGGAGGGGGGCCTTTGCAGTAGGGGAGATGGGGCAGGTTGGGGTCATATGCCTGAGTGTAGATGGTTCCATCGAGGTTGCTATGTGCCCAGAGACACTGTGCATGGTCTTTGGGGTTGTATGCAACCTCACCCTCACCCTTCCCCTCAAGCAAAGGATTGAAACACTGCTTGAGGGCCCTCCACCTCTTCTTCCTCTGCAGATTGTTCATCGTGTCCCACTTGCCATAGGGATCATGGTAGTAATGCACTTTGATATTATCCACAGAGAAGGCAGTGGAGAGTTTGGGGTTGAGAGGGCAGTAGAGAATGCTGGGCTGCTCTTGGTAGCACCTGCTAACATCCTTGGTGAAATGGTCATAGAGTGTGAGGTGCTCCAGACCGGAGAAACTTTGCTTTACTATAGATAGTTAATAAAATAAATAATTAAAGGTATACTAAAAAGACGCACCTTGAGTGCTAGGCTCTCTCACAGTACTGCTGGCCTTCTGCAGGCCAGCAGCCTTGAACCAATCATCTTCAAAACTGGGATCTCCCTCAGGGGAATCCCGGATTCCTGTGAGAGCACTCGCAAAGACCATCTACAAACGGTGAGTCAGTATTTGATGCGTTAAAATACTGATGCACCTCTGAAAAAGCAGTGTGGGGCAGGGACCAGTGTCTTCGTGTGCTTGTGCACTCGCCTGTTCAACAGTTCCACAATCTCTGTCCTCCAAATGGAGGATGGGGAGAGGGAAGGAGGGGGGGGAAACAGTCTCGGGCTTGGGCTCATTTTCGATCTTGAAGGTTGCATGCTGCCCAGGCTTGCCACGGTTGCATCTCCACCGAAACCCATGAAGACAGCGAAATAGCTACTAAGATTGACGACACATCTTCACCACACGCACATACGACGTCTGCGCAGGGCGAGAAACGGTCTTCTAGGCCAGATGAACCATTTGAACAATGGGAACGTGATGAAATGGAAGGGCTGCTGAAGCGTGTCAAAGGACACCTCGTACTGTACCCGACTCGCTTTTTGGAAGGAGAGGATATGCCCACAAGCGGGGAGTCGCGATACACTCCCCTAAGATTGATGCGGTGCGGTCTTCCTGGGTGTTCCGGGACGTAAATCGCTGGAAGCGCCTAGGGTGCGTGCTATCCCGAGTTGATGGTGCTTAAGAACATAGCAGTGGTAGGGTAATCCATTTGAAACGAAACTCTTGTCGAATTAGCAGACAAACGACAGGCTCTGAGTCGAGTGCCAATGTTTGGATCAGGCACGGCGTGGTTTGCATCCTAACCAATCAGAGTCGGGCATCCCCCAGCAGTCTTAATCATGTAGCATGCACAAGGAACTTCGTTGACATTTATAAATGCTGGACGGCTACGACACAATGGTCGAGGACCAAAGTCTACCCCGCCCTCTCCAAACTGCCGCTCGTTGGTCCGGAATAAGATCACAGCACCACTCTGGCAACGACCCAGTTCTCCCAACTCTCCTCCACCCCTCCGCCCTGTCCCTCCCTCCAGTCACCGAGCTATCTAAGCGCTTCCACGGACCACCCTCCTCAGACTCGGACACGCCCGCCTCCATCTGCTTGCAGTGGTCGATGTCAAGCAGTCTGTGCAGAAGAGGAGCGTGTGCAGAAGTGGGAAGGAGCGAGGATGGTGCTGAACTCTGGCTGCAAGTGGGTGAGCGCTGGCTGCAGGTGGGTGAACGCTGGCTTGATAGCTGGAACAGATTAGGAAAGAGAAGAAACAGGAGGCAGAGGTGAACGGGGTTGGACCGCAGAGACGTACAAGGCTCTGATCGAAGTCGAGCGCGAGGATGCTCCACGGCGGCGCCTCTGCACCGGGAGCCTGTCCTCCACCTCGTATCCCTATAGTCCGCACCGATGCGCGCAGAGCTGCTGCGTTGGCATATCATCTCTGAATGCGCCGGCGGTGATGCTCAGCACTTCCAGCGGACTCCGGTGGCTGTTTGGCAACAGCAAGTATGTGTCCATGAATAGCTGGGTCGAGTTGATCCTGACAAAATCGAATGTCTTGACCCTCGGCAGCGCTGTGGGCGGGAGGGCGACGGCTGCCGCGCCCGCACACTGGATGCTGACGTGCTCGAGCAGCGGGTGGACGTCGCGAAAGGCGCCGATGAGCTCGGAGCGGTGCGCGTGGCCGCTGGAGAACGCTCGGAGGTAGAGGACGAGAAAGTCGAAGAGCGGCCGCCCGGAGGACATCCGATTGAGTGTGGAGAAGCGTTGATGGTGGTGCTGTGGAGGGAGGGGCTACGGGGTGTCAGGAGGCGGACGGGCAGGATGACCTCGTGAGCTACTTACGAATCAGCGACGGAAGGGAAGACATGTTGCAGGACGCATACCTTGGACAATAGTAGCGCTCGCCGGGGCATCTCTTCTAGTTTGCCCACCATGTCCAGCACCTGCACGAGTCCATGTCAGCACACGACCCTGCTCGCAAGGCGACACAACAGACCTTCCCTGCTTCTGAAACCCACACGCGCGCACTTATGCTCCTTCCACACCGCTCAACACATCCCCCCAATACCTATGCCTCTGCTTCCCCGCTTGTTGCGCTTGTGCTTGTGCTCTTTGTGCCGGGTGCAGGGAGGGTGGATGGGGGCAGGCGGCTGGGGGTAGGACGAGATCAGCTGTTGAGAGACGGGCGCGAGTTGATTGGTCCGGTCACAGAGCCGCGCAAAAAATGGTTGATGAGCTGTCGACCTTGTTGTTTCCCGTTGGAGGGCATTGGCGGATGGCTTGACCGGTCAACTGCGACGCTGGCGGAACGACCGGATTGCGATGTGTTGATGGGGAAGGAAGGGCTGCAGAACCTCATGCAGACAGCGGATTGGCCAGGGAGGCCAGCGGAAGCTATTGGCGTCAGGGTGCTCGGAGCTATGTCGGCTCCGACCTTTGCCCCATGACCTTCATCGCTGTCTCGCACGTATATAAGGCGATAAGCCTCGTTGCTCTCCGTCGTTCGTCTGCTCGAGTTCCTGCCTTGCTCTGAACTACTGTATCTCTGCCTCGCCATCTCATTCCCACTGTTCCCCTACCGTGCACCTTCCCTCTGTGCACCCTTGCGAAGCGGACTCGATGGTGAAACGTAGCGGACCGTCTCGCGCTGGTGTTATGGACAATGTGAACAAGTCACCCGGACAAGGTCGAGGAGGGCCTCCGAGGAAGAAGCGCAAGACCACCGCGGAGGAGCTCAAATCTGACGGGACGTCGGGACGTCGCCCAAAGAAGAGGAAGGCCAGCGACGAGAGCAGCCAGGAGTCCCAAGAGAGCACGCATGGCACGCAGGCCATACACAGCGAGGTCGCGGCGTGCAAGTGGACCCATAACGAGCTCTATAGTTACAACATCATAATCGAAGCCATCTCGGAGGTCGAATTTTTTGGAGACAACCAGAACTTCGACTGGAAGGTCGACCTCGACCCGCTCCCTCCTCTCACATGATACTACCGACAAGGAGCTTCCCGAATCAGCAGACGTGGCCACGAAGCGCTTCTTCACACGACTCCAACTTGCGACCTTCCGTACCGAGGAGAGCGCCGTTGACGACTTCATGACAACTGTCTTCGAGACGCTGGGCTACGACACATATCCGAAAGGGGCTGCTGTCATGCGCCAATGGACCATCAAGCTCAATATCAGCGGGACGATGAAAACAGTGACGCCCGATATCGTGCTCATCAGGGCACAGGATCGCATCATCTGTTTGGTCTGCGAGGACAAGCGGGAAGATCAACCGAAGGATCCGCAAGCTCAGGTCATCGCCGAAGCCATCGCCGCTTTCCAGTGCAACAACGAACAACGGCTGGAGAGCGGGTTGAAGAAGCTCAAACAGTGGACGGTGCCGTGTATCACTATCAAGGGGACCGAACCGGCACTCTACATGGTTCCAGTGACGAAGGAGCTCAATGTTGCCGTGATGCAAGGTCAATACCCCAATCACGTGACGAGAGTGAAGAGCTGCATCATGCCCTGGAACGAGCCCAAGTCTCGTCTGGGCAGGACCGACATGACGCACGTGGCATTCCGGCGCGAAGCCCTGCGCATGCTAGTCTGCTTCAAGAACCTCGTTCGCATGCAGGCCAAGATCATCAATGAGAAGGCTGCCAAGAATAACATCGACGACGAACCTTAAGCGGTCACAAGAACGAGGCTACTGCGCTCTCTACGACTACTAGACTACGACTCATTGCCACGACTACTTGGACCGACGTGACCACCATGACGGCTCTTGCTTTTCTTTCCTATGACTGATTCCTATGCTCCCGACGCACACGCGACCACAGTCGTATCCCCCGATGCTCCCTCAGACTGCCCGACCACCTCTCACGTTGCTCCCTCAGGCCGAACGACCCTCGCTAACACAGCTGCTCTCGTATCGACACCACAACTTGCATTCGCTTCCTACCCATCACTTAGCCGGCCTCACGAAAATGGCGGCTTGAACCGGAGAGAAGAGGAGAAGGAGGGAGTATGCGGGGGAATTCCGGTCGGAAACAGGTTATTGTACTGTGAACGATTCTATTCCTAAATGTGTTAATATTGAGCCGGTTAACCTCACTTCTGATTTGTGTGTAAAACATCATGCATTAGAGTTTGGTTACTAAGTTTGCGCCTTGGTCGCGAAGGACAACTCACACTGGTTGCAATAGCTTGAATGGTTACGGGTGTTGGTCTGGGCGGACATGAGCGAGATTTTTCGAGGGGGCAAAGAGGAGGGGAGGCTGACGACGGTAGGCGCATGCCTGGCCTGAAAGGGCAATGCTTCCCGAAGCTCCAGGAAGAACATATTTCTGAGACGCCAGTTCGTCCAGCGACGCGGTTGCACACTTGCGTACTTTGACGCGCTTATGATGCCCAACGATATACCTACTGTCCTACGGTTTACCGCTCCTAGATAGTGAGGTCTGATGGAGAGCAATCGTTGAAGTTGTCGGCACTTCGGTCCATCTGGGTGCATCTGTGGGCGAATCACTGCACCGTGAGGATGTTCGTTTTGTCTCCGCCTCCACACTCACGCTGTGAGCGCGTGAATGTTAAGCTTGTTCTTCGCCTCAACCTCTTCAGGATCTCATACCGCAACGTCCTTTCACTTCTTGACTCGGTCTTCCCCCAATACTACTGTGCCTTCTTCACGGTCATAGAAGAAGCCGGCTTGTCCGCGGATGTCACGATTGTTTCGCCCTCGCTTTGACGGCGTCACTCATCGCCTGGTGCCACGACCCGCTCAGTTCGCCTCGCGCCACATACTGCGTCTGCGAGCGGCAGAGTGACTAGAGAAGATAAGGGTTGTGTCATCGGTTGAGCTTTGAACAATGTTGGGTGAGTATCGGTTGAGGTGAAAGAGAGACGGGTCGAGTGAGGGAGCGATAGCACATCCTTGTTGGACTACGGGGGAACAACGTGATTCTCCAGGTGCATATTGTACAGGCTGGTTCCTGCTTTCGCCGCTGACCAAGCTACATAGCGCCCAATGGCAGAGTTGGAAGATCTTTGGCTGATCGGACGCAATGGTTTCAATTTCAGTCCAATACCTGACCGGCCGGCCCACCAGCGTCCGTTCGTCAGCGTACATACGCCCACGTTCAACCTGCCCTTGTCACGATGGTACTCTACTTTTACTACTCTAAGACAGAACTGGCAATAGAGCACTTCGTTCATCGCATTATGCCTGTGCCTGTGTGCTCTGCTCTGGTCAGGGGGAGCATGGTCATACAGGAACAGGAACACATGTTCTGCCACTTCTGCGTCCCATTTCCGAGCTTCGGCTTGAGCTGTTCTTGAACGATCCTAACTTCTGTCGCGGCCTGCTGTCTCTGACGTTCGCTTTGCACCCTCTCCTCACCGCTCTTTGCTCAAAACCGGTCCTTCTTCGCCTGTAGATCCGATAGATCTTGCTGGAAGTGGCTGGCTTCTTTCCACAGCCGTCGGAGATGTACCTCCAGGTCGCGGATCATGCGCTGGACTTCGAGGCGATCTTCATACAGACGCTCTTTCTCTTGTTCTGCTGATTGGAGCTCTTCGCCATCTCATCAAGCAGGATCCGGAAACGTTCTACGATGGCCGAGCTCCGCTCTTTGCTGCCCAAGTTGCGCAATATACTACATATACAGTAAGCGAATAGCCGTCTCATCTAATCCCAACTCTAATCCCTCCAATCCTGCACCCTCCATCCAAGCGGCGGCTGACCCCGCCCAGAGCACTGTCTCCCCCACCTCCCCCCACCTCTCCCCCAGCAGTATCCGGCAGCGGCAGACGCCAAGGACCAATCGTACCTGTTGACCCACCGCCGAAGTCTGCTTTTTGCAGGGGGAGGGATCGGCAGCGGACCTCCCAGGGAGGTGATGCAGATCCATCGAGCGGCGCCTTCACTGGTGGTAACGGAAATGGGAGTGGGAATGGGAACGGGAACGGGAATGGAAATGGAAACGGAAACGGAAATGGCAATGGTGCATCAGCTGGAGGGACGCCTCTCAGCCCGACATGCCCGAGTCGCTCAACCGTTCCGGCCGCATCAGCAGCCGCGGTGGTTGTGCCCCCGCCGGCCTAGAGCCCACCCAGGGAAAGAGTTGCCAGGAGCATCCAGCGCCCTTCCGGTGCTGTGAATGCGGCGCCAAGCGCAGAGGGAGCACAGTCTGGAGGAGTCCGCATCTCTCCTCCTTCCCCGCTCACCCCCGTCAGCCCTACCACCGCGCCTGCTCCAGCCGGCGCCACAGCCACGCAAGCCGGAGTACCGGTACCCACTACCCACTGTGACCCCCCCGGGGCGAAAGCACTCCTCCCGCCGCCCGGCGCCCTCTCCGCCTCTCCCTTCCTTGCCAAGTACGAACTCTTTGCGCGCTATGTCCCCTCCGATCTCACCTACCGGGCCGGTGCAGCACGCATCCAACCCCAACCCCAACGCACCCAGCGGGAACTCTAATCCAAATCTCAACTCAGGCGCCAGTCTCTTCTCACCCTCGTCCTCTCACCTCCAACTCCTCTCACACCCCCGAATTCTACATAGGGCACCCTCCCCCACTCTACCCCAGCAACCCCACTCTGTTCTTCTTCTTCCTTAGGGTCGAGGAATGCCCAGATCGGGAGTTCCAGCTCACCCTTGACCAGCACTCTGGCTTTGGCGAGTGTCGAGAGTGGGACTGGGGTGAGTACAAGTGCCTTGCCCGACTCTTTGTCGAATGAACGAATAACGCCGAGGCCTAAGCAATGGGAAGTGAAAGGTGAAGGAGCAGGGGCGCACTGCTCATACGGGATCAAGTGACCTTCATGGGCGGGCAGGGGTTCCGAACCCTCATCGACGGCTAGGAACGCGACCAGGGAGCCGTTGAGTACCGTCCCCAGTTCTTCGGGGACGACATCCTCCGATCCAGGACCGACTAGGACGATCTTGTCGAATGCGGTGCGGAGGTCGACTTCGTATGGCAGCTGAGCACACAGCGGTGTGGTGGACCATCGGGTGCTTTGCCCTTCTTGCGGGGGGTGCGAGTGGAGGTAGGACATCGTACTGAGCGCTCGGAGAAGAGGGGCATTGTACGCTGATAGCCGTGGGCTGGGCTGGACAGGCTCCAGGGTATACACTTGCCTGTCATCGCCGTTGCCAGTAGGTGTTAAGGTGGAGGACGGAAACTGATCTAGCGGGTGCGCCGTCTCGCCCGAATCCGGGAACTCAAACACATGCGTAGGCTGGACGAGTTGCTCCACTTGTTCGAGCAGACGCGCACCGAGGCCTTTTGTCCAACCCATGGTGTTCACCACTAGAGGCACTACGTCGCTAACTCTCCCATTCTCCGCTTCCATCAGGAAAGGGAATTGCAATTCCAGCCTGAAACTCTGGAGAAGCGCTTCGACAGCAGAGAGGTAGAGTGCCGGGTCAGACTTGGGCGAGGAGGAACCGAGGTAGTGAGCCCGGTATGGCGGAAGGGGGTGGTATCGCTCGTGAGGGGATAGAATCCTGCAAGGCCCCAGTCTGCTGTCGAGGAAGGAGATGGAGGGGAGAAGGCTCCAGAGAATGGAGTGACAATCCGGCCGAGGCCTTCGAGGTTTGAATGCAGTTCCTGAAGAACAACAAGGGCATCCGCCGTTCCGGTTTGATTTTCGAGATTCGGCGGCAGTGGGAGAGTGCGTGACGATTTTGAGGAAGTGAGTGCCGTAAGGACGGGAATTGTGTGACTTTTCGGAGCCTAGATCTCGTGTGTCGTGCATTCCGGGTCCACTTCAAGCACAGTTCCTAACAGTTCCAACTTCCCCTTGATGACCACAAGGCGGCATGTGCCAACGAAGGCAAGTGTCTCGCCGTTCTTTAGTGCAAGAAGAATGGCGGGACTGTCGCATTTGAGGTTAAGAGGGGGTAATGCGGAAGGAGGATGCTCTAATAATGAGGAAGACGAAGGGAGGAAGGTAGAAGCGGGAGGTAAGAGAGGGCGGGGCGCTGCGGCCTGATTCTTGGATCAGAGGCATGCAGGACTGTGGAACTGATAAACGTACGGGGCAGGTTCAGGCAGCTCTTCCTTCCATTTCACTCAAAACATCGTCTTCTTCATCTATCCCTGATTGCACATCCATGTTCCCGTCAAGGTCGTCCCCCAGCCCCACCGGCGCGGCAGGCGAATACGCCCTCGCCCTTGCCGTGTACTGAGGGAACGCAGGCCGTGTCTCATCATCGATGCCATCAACGGGAGAGGGCTTTCTTTTCTTTCTCGGCTTCTGTTCGGGTATAGGTTTCCGTTTTCTATTCTTCGGGGATTCAGGGGAGGAAGTTGGGGACGGGATGGCCGGTTCGTCTTCGGAGCTTGAGCCAAGTTCTTGTTCTGGCGCTGGAGGTCCTGCGGGACGAACAGAGGAACGAGAAGTCACAGAAGACTAAACCGCATCTATGCCTGAGTCTCCGGATAATTGAGCGGCCTTTGCCGCTCTTCGTGCTGCAACGGCACTAAGCGTTCCTTGTTCGGACCAAGCTTGAAGTTGAGCTCAGTTGACGTGGGCAGTCTAAACCAAAATAATTAGCCAAAAAAAGTACTATAGATGGACCCTTGCACAGCCCCTTACTTGAATTTTCTGTGAGCGCTTCTCTTGTAGGCCAACACATACTAGTACTTTCTCAGTTGCCTACACCCTATCAATCCAACAAAAAAAACAATTATGGCATCAACATCAACACCCGCAGGAGCAGCACCATCAGCCGTTACACCCGCCCAGCTCACCCTCTTCGCCCGTGCCATCCTTGCCCATCTCCGGCTCTGGCCTGCACTCCGCCTCGCCCTCCAGACATCAACAGCACAAGGGAAGGAGAATGTCCCACTGTTTGCGAGCGAAATCCTTGAACTTTTCCAGAGTAAGCGTGTGGGAGTAGATGATGTTGAGGAGCTGTTGCTTCAAGGTACACCTTTCCCTTTCATGATCTTGCCGCCGTTGACGTGGCATCCAGATCATGGATGAGGAGTTCGACACTCTGGTAGAAGACGAGTCTGCCCTGGCGCTCTCCCGTGCCCTTATTCTCACATGGGAAAACCTCGCTTCCCCCGAGATGGAGCCCTCTGTCAAACTATTAGAAGAGCAGGCAGAACGAGCGGGGCGAACTCGTGTGACAGCACAGGTGCGGAAAGAGGTCGACGGGGATGACGATGACGAGGAGGGAGAAGAGGAGGAAGGTGATGTAGAGATGCAAGATGAAGCGCCCAGGCTGGTCGAGAGGAAGGAAAAGCCAGAGCCGGTGGTGGATGATGACGGCTTTACCTTGGTGCAGAAGAAGAGGCGCTAGTCTCCATTCTTGTATTGAACTGTGCAGTGCCTGGGACCCGCAGCCCAGTTGTAATCTATTGACGGCCCTCTGGAACTCCTAATAGTTTATTCCGAGCGAGGTAACGGAGTAGCATAATACAGCCGTGCATATAAACCAAGTCCGCTCATTCACACTACTTACCTGCCCAACTCACGCCCTCCCTCGCTGGATCCAACTACCTCTCGCTGGCAAGCCCACCTAGTCCAGCGTCTGAGCATCCGAATCAGGACTCGAGTTCTCCGGTTCGTTAGCAGGTAAAGGCGGTGGCTTTTCGATCTTATTCTCCTCCCTCTCCTTCGCAGCAGCAGCAGAACTCGTCTCTGGCATTTCTTGGGGTCCAACCTCAAACGCCACACTCGAGCTAGGACTGAGAGGCTGGATCACGTCTGGATGGTCTTGGAATACGTCCCGCCCTGGTTGAGGAACGTTGCCCGCGCTTTCTGCAGTGGCAATTATAGCTGAGGAGTCTGGCTCGGGCTCCACGATATTCTACACGAGAACATGGCCAGCATGATGCTCCGCCACACCAGTCACACGGGGAGGAGTGGGCTTTGCGCTCGGCGCAGAATGGTAGCAGTCGTCTTTCTGCAGAGAAGGTCAGGATAGTCTGCGTGCACTCGGCTGGCATAGGCTCACGTTAGGGTAAAAGTCCCCGCAGGCAAAGTCCAACGTCTTGAGCCACTTTGAGCTCTCGCATTTCCCCCGCGTCCATACGCTTCCGTATACGAGGGGATTGAAGTGCGAGTATGTCCACACTGCTAGGCCAACAAGAACAAGGGCGACCTGCACCCTGTACCTAGGCTTGAGCTTAGACGTAGCCATATCGTACACCGCTGCGCTGAGGAGCACTGCAAACCACAGGGCAGGGAAATAATGGTGCAAAAACAGCTGGCGGGCCATGAGGAAGAACGGGGCATAGTGTAGCGCCCACCCGAGGACGAGGAAAGAGCACAGGTTGTCGTAGAACACCAGGCCGGAGTTGTTGAAGTCTTTATAGCCGCGTTTGGCGCGGAGGATGAGCATGCCCCGGGCGAAGAAGTAGAGCGCGACGGCGAGGGTGGAGAGGTACCACACAACGGGGTTACCCAGCAGGTAGATTTGACGATGGTCTTTCACCCAGAAGTTCTGGATGAGATATGTTAGCTGGAGTCCGCACTGCGTAGGAAGGACTGACAATTCCCCGCCGGAGGATGGGCCAGGTGTTGGGCCTGCAGTCAAATGCATGCCGTTCAGTGAAGCCGGCGTTCGTAGTCCACATAACCTGCTGCAGTTCCAAGAACTTGCTCAAGAATCCAGGCTTGCGGTAGTTGACCTTTGGTGATGTGGCCGGCACTGTTCTCCCCTCAGCTGCGCCCAAGAAACTGAGATAAGAGACGTACACTTATTATGCTCGCTCAACTCTATGAACCAGAGGCTGTTCGCCCTGACCGCATTCTTGTTACACGTCACTTCCTGCTGCTCGTACCCCCAGTCGGGTAGTTTGACCTTATGACTAAAGAGGTAGCATCCAGTAAGCGCATGCTTAAGCTTGAAAAGTGTCCTCAGCGTGCGAACACGTTTCGAGCTCGCGCGATCACGCCTGTCCCCTTCGGCGATCTCCACGACCCAGTAATCATTCGCGTCGCCGGAGAAACCGGTGAATCCGTACCCAGAGACTTCGTTCTGGAAATCCACTTCGGATACGGGGGGACGGATGTCGTGAGAGTGCAGCATTTTGGAGATAGCAATATGTTGCAGCTTGATCATGTCCCCGTCTGCGAGGGCGCGGAAGGGCTCCGTCTCCCAATCGTACCCAGGGCTGTGGTTGTCCCAAGTGGCGTTGAGGATACGCCATCCGTTGTTCACATCCAGATGCGGATAGGGGTGATTTGTTGTTCTGCGGGTACGGTTAGCATGTGGTGAAGAGAAGGGGAGAGACGCACGCTTGGACCCCCCGGGGTAGGAATGATCATGCGAGTGCAGGAACCCTCCGTTCGTATTCCAGTGCCGCATGACGATCTTGCTCCCTACACCTACATCTGCATACGTATCCGCCATCTTCTTCCCGTTGAGGGTGTGCTGGAACTCGGCGCTCATGAACCCGTCGCCGTCGCCCGAGTTGCTCAGGATCAGGAAATGCAGCTCGAACATGGCCATGTAGAACGTTGCTGGCACGGCAATGAGGCATAGGGCGCGAGCGAGGAAGTGCCGGATCCAGAGGGCGATGGAGACGCGGGTGTCGCCGAGGAGGACCCAGAGCTGGCGGATAGTGCACAGACCGATGGTGGCAATCGTGAATAGGCCTACCCATTTGCAGCTCACGACTGCGCCTAGGCTTAGCCCGACGCAGGTGAGCCAGACCCACCATGAATGCGTGAACGGCGCGGCGCGGTTCTCGTTGGCGAACCCGACCCAGAAGAAGATCGTCAGAGCGGTGAAGAACAGGAGGGGAGAGTCGAGGAGGATTAGACGGGATTGGGTGAGAAGACCGTTCTCGAAGGTTATGAACAGGGAGCCGAGGAGCGCTGTGTCCGCGCGGCAGTCTAGGGCGCGCAGGGTGAGGTAGGTGATGGGTACGAGGAGAACACCGAGTGTCGCTGGCAAGGAGCGCATAGCGACGTACGGGACGTGTTCGTACAATCTGAATAGAATTCAGAGGTGTACTAAGTCAAGAAACGTAGGTACGCACTTTCCGATATCTTTGAATCGAAGTTCCCGTCGTAGCCGCTTACGAAGGCGGCAAAAGTGATGAGCAGCTTTGCAAGCGGAGGGTGGACGTCAACATAGTACTGGCTCTTGACATACTTGCTAGCGAACTTTCCAAAATGGACTTCGTCGAATCTATTGCGCAAAATTGAAGAACGTAATAGTCAGTAACCTTTCATAGTATATTGGGGGTAAAGGACTCACATGACGCTGTCAGGCCATCCCAGTCTCCAGAACCTCACTACCACCGCAACCGCACACACCAGAAGGAGTAACTTCCACTCTCCCTTATGCAACTTGATCCCCCCCGGAGGATGGGGTTTCCCGCGAGACTGGGAGTAGCGTGGGCCAACAGGACGGGCTTTGTATGATGGAGTAGCGGGGAATGGCGATGATGGGGCTGGGCCGGGAGGAGGAGGTGGTGGTGGTGGAGAGAGAAGTGGGTCGGTATAGGCTTGCCTTGGACGGAATTGTGATGGTCCGTGTAAGGAAGCCATCGTATCACTTTGTAACGCACGTTAAAGTCATATACCTTTTGGAGGGACATCTGGTGCCAGAAAGCTGCATATGTCGGGCAGAGTACGCAGATCGAACGAGGTCGCGCGGCGTATGCCTACAAGCAAATTAGTGTGTTCGCACGATTGTACGACGAAGGCATAAGCTTGTGCGGTTCACTCTTAATTCCCACATCGACAACGCCTGTCACCACGCTTTCCTGAGTTCAAAACACAGCAACTGGACATGAACGTGAGTTCATGGCAATTGATTTCCTAACTACGTGCTGACCAGGTGCTCCAGGTGCTCGTTCGAACGTACTGACGCTCGCTCGCGACTTGACGACAGTCAAATCGCTCGCACAAACCCAACAAGTATCGCAGAACGCTGCATCCCTCCGCCCACATTCGCCCTTCATTCAACCGCACAATCGAAAGCTCCGCTCAAGTCAGACTCGCTTCCTCTACCTGCTCACCATGGACAACGTTTCTATCTCTGCTACCTATTCCTCTTCGACTTCAGATCTCGGTGGTGGAACAGATGCTGTGAACAAATACGGTACGCGCTTATTTCTTTGCAATATGTTTTCTAATGCGCGTTCAGAGGACGTTGCGTATGACGCCTACATGCAAGGCCGTCAAGCGTACATCGACCACTTCTTTCCGCCCAGCTACGCCTCACACAGCTCTTCCAACGCCTTGTCCGCTGCTATTCCTTTTTCGACCATGGCTCCTACCACTGCTATCCCGAATGTCGAGTTCCAGCCGTCGCCGATTGTCATCAACAACAACTGCACGACGAATATCATCCATTCGAACAACACTACCTATCGCAACAACAACAACTCGCACCACAACAATCGTAGCTGAAACGTTCATGAAGAGGCGAATACTATCAATGGAGCGACGGATTTCGTTGCTCTCTTCAAGAAGTTTTTCTCCGCTGTTACTTGTGGCTGTCTCTTCCCGCTCGCCTGGTGAGTTTTTTCTATGCGTTATATGCTTATGTACTGATGCTCGCCTAGAATACTATGAACGGTGACTCGATTCATTGTTCACACTTATGACATTGTAGTTTAGCTGTACGTCTCTGTGTTTCGCGTCTACGGTGCATTCGCTGATCATTCTACAGGTTGTATTCCGTGTATTCCGAGTCTGCCGTCTGTCATACTAGGGAGGAAGGAGGAACGCAATACATGAAATTGTGGACTACTAGATTACACTGAACTGGACTGAGTGCGAAACGACCCAAATCGATCAAGATGTACACTCAGAGATGGATGGTGAAACGGTTTGGATTACACTGACTTACTGAAATAGTTGCATCATCTCCATCGGTCACAGCCGTCAGTACCCCAGATAAGTCTGGTCTATCGACCTCCCCCACTCGGAAGAGGCTGTCCTGCTCTCCGAAAAAGGCGTCCCACGCCCACAAGGAGGTCTCCTCTTTCAAGTCGCTCAAACACACGAATTTGTCTCAAGTCCTCCTCTCCAACAGGACTATAATGTGTTGCGGCTATCCGCACCCCGATGATCCATCTTGGACATGCGCGGTTTATGTCAAGGGCGAGCAGGATCTTGCTCGACATCGTTTCTCCCACGTTTCGGAAGAACATACTCGCATTATGAAATGCGAACTTCCAGTCGAGCAGGCTCTCTTCGGCGGACATATCGCCCAGATCCCCCTCTGCGATAGCTGTGGTCAAACTTTCACGCGCGGGTCTTCTCTCAAAAGACATTATTCCAAAAAATGCCCAGCCAAGACCTGTGTCAAGTCTCGAATCAGTCGCGTTCGAACTTGGACAGGCACTGGGTCCCGACTCCGATGGAAAGGCCACGAGAAGCAGTTGTTAACCTGGTTACCGGACCAGGAAAAAAGAACACCATCATCGAGATCCTCCAAGTGGAATCGCAGTGGGCGGACCGCTACAAGATCCCGGAAGGTCCCATGGCTGGGCACGGCGATGGAATGGCTCGCGCATGGTTCCTCCCCGAAGGCAAGGTGGAAGGAACGGTTTGGTATCACCCGCAATTGGACCAGGGCATTTTCGCGGGGCAGGCAAACGGAGGATACAAGCGTGCGTACGCCAAAGTGGAAGACCGTGGAGCCGAGAACCCCCTTGAACGTGCTATGAAGAGACTCCGCAGGTCGCCTTCAAACAAGGTCAACATAATTGATTTGACCATCCAGGCCGCCCCTGAGCTCGACCTTTCTGATGCTGAGGCCTAGATGTCCAGCATAGGGGAACAGAAGCAAGGATGCACTCTCCCATCAAACTGCACAGGAGCTGAAGGAGTTCAACTTAACTTTGGCCAGTGAATATTTATTCCATAGTCAAAGAGATCTTTCCCCGTCAGTTGAGAAACTGTTGTATCCCTCTATGCACTGGTATAAGCTCAATATATTGAATTGATTGTCTGCATGTCTTGACATGATCAACTCTGGCTAGACAACTGATAAACAGTGTCGATCATGAAAGGGTCAGAGTAGGGTTAGGTATTGTTATCATCATTCCTTATAACAGCTATGCACAATCAAGATCAGCAGGGACAATATAAGCTACTTTGTTCAAGCGCAACCTGTAAACTGAATATGGAACCACTTACAGAGTTATTCTACAGTGCTGCCGTGACTTGTTCTTTCACAAGAACCTGTACGAGTTCCTCTCCTGAAGGCTCCTCAAAGCTTCTATTCCCTACGACGATCTTTCCGTTCTCTCTTCTTAGCACGCTAGTTTGGAATCCGATCTCGTCCGTCCCAAACTTGCCGCTCTCGATATCCTTCGCCACTTCGGGAAACACATCCAGCGTGTGCTTTTCCGCATCGTGCCAGAATAGCCAGGGCGGGTGCGGGAGGTCCATCGCGCGCATGTTCTCTTCCGAGGACATGAGGTTATCGAAGTCGGCCTTGTGCCACTTGTCCCGTGTGGATTCGCCCATCAACTGCGCGCGGCGGCAGCGCTCATACCGGATACGCTCGTATGCACGGACGCCGAGCGGGACACGGGACTTGCCGGCAGAGAAGAGGGCACAGGCGAGGACGACACCATCTTCCATCGCTTGGGACGCGCCTTGGATCGAGGTGGGGAGGAACTGTGAGTCGAATGTCAGCATCTTGTCATTTGTCCGACGCTCGCTCTACTCACCGGATGCGCCGCATCACCAAGGATACAGATCCTCGCACCCTTGCTGATCCACGTTGGGAGCGGATCACGATAAACCAGCTTCCAATCGACCATGTTCTTCTCCGGTGTATGCTTGACAAGGCTGACGACAACAGGGTCCCAGTCACCGACGACCTTGAGTACGTCCTCGATCTTGCCTGGGAACTGGTAGGACTCTTCTATGTCCTTCTCGTCCTTGTGCGTGCAGACCCAGGACACGTCTTTCCCGCCTTTGAGTGAGGCGGCGAGGAAGTGAACCTGCGAGAATTAACTACGCTGATCGACTGAGAAATGAACGAAGACCGACCTCCGGCCCGATCCAACCGTGGTGAGTATCTTCTGCTGAGAAGAACTTCGTCAGAGGGTCCTTCGCCAGCTCCTCGCTGGTGAACCACGTCCTCCAAATCGCGTAACCCGATGAACGCGGCTTGTCGTCGTATCCGAGTACCAGTTGGCGTGCCTTGCTCTTCACTCCATCGGCACCAACGACAACGTCCGCCTCAAGCCCCTCGCCGCTCTCGAGTACTACACCCGCCTTGTCCGGTTCTTCCCAATACTCGACAACACGTGAGTTCAGGCGTATGTCGATCCCTTCTTGCTGTGCGAAGCGGAAGAAGCACCGATGAAGCTCGCCTCTGTGTCCGTTGAACGCTGGTGAGCCGAACTTCAGCCCCGTTACGGGGGTACGCGTGACAACAGGGCCGTCGAATCGGTGCATTACGAGTTCCTTGTTGTTATGGGTGATTGGCAGAAGTTCGCGTGCGACTGAGCCATTTCCCCAGCGCTCGATGATACGACCTGCGTTCGGACCAAGAGAGATCACATCGCCTAGACATCCCAGAGCGCTGGTGTGTTAGTAGTGGTTGAGTAAGGAAAAGGAAGAGAGCGCACCGAGTATCTTAAGCTCAGGAAAGGCCTCGAGGACGATGACTTGGTGCCCCTTGTTATGGCACTCGATGGCAGCCGTTATTCCTCCGAATCCAGCGCCGACGATGAGGACTTTGATGCCCGATGGTGGGTGTTGAGTGGGTGAGACCATCGTTTCCTGTTTATCGTTGAGGTGAAAGCAGTTTGTAGTTGCGAAATGACAAAGGTTTAAGTATCCCAAACAGTCTGATTGGCTTCATTCTAGCCGGAATAACTTGGTGCCTCCATCCAAGTCGGGTAATTCTGCCGTACTCCTACCGTTACTTGAGGGGAGGCAAATTAAAGGGCCTTAACAGTTCAGGTGAGCAGTCATTAAAGGGCGAACCCTTATCCGCCCAAAGGTGGGGAAAAAGAACTGCCCCGAATACTAGTACTGTATACTGCCTGGCAATAATCCCTGTAATGGTCACCCTCTTCCCTGAATCAGTTTGCCTTATATACTTAATAGAAAGTGTATCCAATAATGGGTAGAGCATCCTGTCAGACCCACTATGACAGACCTGCACTTATTCTCCAGAAAAGATTGTTACGAGGCTCCAAAATGCTCAAAGTATTAATAGCCCAATATTCATGATCCCCAAAGATCCCCTCATTGATTTCCCTCATGCACGTCCTGGGAAAGGTAGCTAACAGTAGCCAGTAATCACTGTTGAAAGCATCAGGCAATCACTCCAGTGCATCAGCAGGAAAGGTTGTTACGGTCCCAAAATCCGTAATGCCGAGGATCCCTGCCGAAGCGCTCAAGTTTATGCGGGATCGCCTCCGAAACGATCAGGGACGATTCAACTTCCCTCTCCACGGACAACTTCCCTTTGCTTCACTCGTACAGCTGGTAATGAGCGGAGGGCGTCTTTAATGATAAGATTTCGTGGACCTTGAATTATTGTTGAAGTGCGTTCGTGCTTTTGCCCTAGCCACGACTTGAGGTCCACCTCTCACTGGTGGCAGGGCCCATATTCATGCGCTTCGACGCATCTCAACAGGCAGTACTCTTCAATCTTTGTGCATGCATATGGTTGGAACTAGAATCTTTCACGGGACCATATGCATGTCGGTTGGACCCTCGTTTGAGGCACGCTTATGAATGAAAATGACTGCTCGATTCGCAAGCGCCTATCCCTTCACCGCATCCTACGCAACCCCATTTCTACAGATCTCGTTACCAAACTCTTTTGTCACTGGCTGGATTGTGGATGTGATATCCTCTATCAAGACTTACTTTGTGTATGAGTTTTCTCCTGCAAGATAATCCCTTGGCATGAGGTGCTGGCACCACCGTCCGATTTTCAATGCTTCTCTCACGCATTCTCGTCAATCTTCACGCATTGGATGAATTGCCTGATCCATTGCTGGCGTAATTTTCCCGTCTTGCTCCGACATTTTATTCCGTTCTTTCTGGTGGTGTCAGGATATTTTCACACACGTTGATCGTATAATATGTCGCTGTCAACCTCTGTCAACCTCGAGATCGCTGTCTCTCCATACCCGCCCTAGCCCAAGCTCAACATCAAGATGCTCGCCTTTCTCTCCGTGGCTCTTTCGACGGTCGGCGCCCTCGCCCAGCAGTTGCCCAGCGTCTTCCCCATCAGCTCCAGCCTCGTTCCCGGTCCTCCATCGGCCGTCTGCACCCGCTCAACCTACAACATCACCCTTCTCACGTGCACGTACACCATTGTCCCCTTCTCGAGCAACATCGGGCCCTCTCCCAACCAGACGATTATTACAAATCTCTTCCAGACCTATATCACCTCTCCTACGAACTTCACCGCGGGGTACCACACACCCACGGGGCTGGCAAGCGCGAGCAACAGCGCGGGTAGCTATTTGATTAGCGGGACTCTGTGCCAGCCTCTGTTCGGGTACGAGCATGAAGGAACGGTGCAGTTGCTGGTGCATGGGATTCCTTTCGACTCGCAGTACTGGGACTTTCAGTATGATCCTGAACTGTATTCGTGCGTTCTTGCTCTTCTTCCTTCCAACACTCAGCTAACTGGCACAATTTCTTTAAATTTCA
The DNA here is from genome assembly GCF_000292625.1 of Dacryopinax primogenitus. NCBI lineage: Eukaryota > Fungi > Basidiomycota > Dacrymycetes > Dacrymycetales > Dacrymycetaceae > Dacryopinax > Dacryopinax primogenitus. The sequence goes on along the minus strand of NW_024467206.1, from coordinate 157,008 downwards.
TTGTATAGGTACGTCTGGGCCGCCTCTGCTGCGGGATATACCACCTTCCGATACGATCGACTGGGAACGGGTCTGTCCGAGCACCCGATTGACGGCCTCAATGTCGTCCAAGCAGATACGGACGTACAGATCCTTAGCTCGATCGCATCGCTCCTCCGTTCCGGGACGTTGACAGGCACGGGATACAACAAGATCCTGCTTGCTGGCCACTCTTACGGTTCCGTCCAAGCAACGGCGCTCGCTTCCCGCACTCCGGCAGCAGTTGACGGGACAATCGCTACCGGATTTTCGGCTTATGGGGGAGCGGTACCACTCTTCCTTGCTTCGGGCTTGTGGTCCTCCGCTGCGCAGGTCGCACCCTACGCGTGCGCCTCGCTGGCAAGCACGTACCTACTCCCTACTGTTCCGCAGGCTGCTCAGATGAACTTCTATTATTATCCGGGGTATGACGAGAGTGTGTTCGTATACGACGCGGCAATGCCACAGCCTGTAACGGTGGGGGTAATGTTCACCTTGGAGACAGTCGCTGGTGCAGCAAGTAACTTTACAGGTCCGGTGCTGCTTGTGACGGGGGCACAGAATTTGCCATTCTGCGGAGTGAGGCCTTTTTTTCTACTGCCGTACATGTTAAATTGATAGTGAACGTAGGGGAACTGCTAGGCTCTCCAGCCCTCAAACCAGACGATCTTGCAAGAAACGGGCACGGCGCTCTTCCCCGCCAGCAAGTACAGCTACTACGCACCCGAGCTGACAGGGCATAATGTCAACTTGCACTTGTCCGCGCCGGGGACTTATGCCGCCATGATCGAGTGGGTGCTGGAGAATGGATTCTAGAATAGTTTCGCTTGGGAGGACCGTGTGGGTATACAAACGATCAGACGATTGCATACAATTCAGTGCCCGAGTATTCCAGGAGTAATTGTACAGTTCGCGTAGTCAATTACAAGTCGTACCGTGTTATATAAGCCCCAGATCTGTCAGCTGGTGTAAAGGAAATGTATACGGACGGGATGGTCTCCGGGAATTCACTGACAAAGTTGCCCCAAAGACACCAAGAACCCTCAGGCTGCGGTTCTGTGACTCTGCAACGAGTCATCCGGGAGTGGGATTATAATTATCCGATCGAATACTTCGTTATATATGGAAAGAAAGTGATATTGTCATCCAGAAATGGGTGCTGACAACTCCCGAGTCGGTGGTGAATGATGGCTGTCCAATTTGCTGTTGAATGATCACGTCAGCATTTCTCCCTTACCCTGTGCACTAAGTCTCCTGCTGTAACAAGCGCTCACTTCTCATTCTCTTTCCACCACCATCTATATTCTATTCCCCTTTTATCTACTGTATGCGCAGCATCAATTGTATTGTATACCACATATGCGTTACTATTCTCACACTCACGTTTCTACAGTTTTATAGTACTCATAGTACTGAAAGAACTGAAGGATATGTCATCATGGAGATTCACAGCTCAGAGTTGTGTGACAAGTCCTCCAGCTTTGCGCTTGGCTTGCCCTATGCAGGGGTATTCAGTGCTGCTGGCAGCCCTGGAGTCATGGCATAAGTTTGGAAGGGTATTGTTGGTATCTCAACATACATTGAATTTGTGAGAAATTGCTGCATTCACTTAGCATACTTTTTGGGAAATGCAACAGAATACTCTTGAATATCTTCCAAATGGCAATTGTATTCATCAGACCACTCAGCTGCAGAAAAGTTGTGTTCTGCTCCTGATTTCTTTGCTCTGGTGGCCCATTGATCAAGAGCACAATGGATCTTGCCCTGCCATTAGATAGTTCCTTGAGGGCATGATTCAGGGGGACATACAGCAGTTACAATCAAAGCAAGCAATGCTGGTGGCTCTTTGGCAAAGGATTCTTTAAAGTGCACTCCAACACTCCTTTGGTCCTTGAAGAATGCACCAGCGTAAACATAATCAATGACATTATGTTCATAAGCCAATTGTGGCAGAGCAGCCTGTTTACGGGTTTGCATCAGTGCATGGTGTGATTGAAGGATTGGCATACATACCCCATGGTCAGCAAAGATGAACAAATCATCAGTAGTCAGCCATTTGATCTCTTGGGCCACAGAGTTCTGGCTCCCCAGACTGAGTATGGGCAGATTGTAACATTGAAGAACAACACCTTCTGCCACTGTCTTGACCTCTCCCCGCAGTTGGGCTATGCACTGCTCAACCTGTTGCAATATTAGTGAGCCTGCAGAAATCAACCTTGTCACCCTCACTATATTGTGAATCTCAGCAGCATATCGCTTGTTCACTTTGAAGAGTGTGTGGTAATGCATCTGAGACAGGCCGTATATGTTCACATGATTTTTTGAAGAAACAACAGATCCAGGAGGAACTCATCATTGGGTCGGGAAAGCCATCTTCAAGAGTCAATGCCGCATGATAGCACACATTTGTCCAACAAACTATGTTTTGTGAATGAGGAGTGAGGTTGCTCATCTTTGCCTTGGATCCCCCTTGGTGTTTTACTGGGGTGGGAGCTGGAGTCTGATCCCCTTTAACTTTCACACCACCAGGCTTTAGAGCATATTTGCTGGATATTTGAGTTGAGTGGGACTCAGTGCCTTTGTTGTTGTCATCCGACACATTGCTGGGGCTTGACCACTAACAGTGGACAGGTTGTTGTTTTTTTCGGCTGGGTGGGTTGACCATGTGAGAAGAGTCATGAGCTCATACTACACATTGATTGGGCATCAAGCTTTGTAATTGGAATCAATGCAAGGCAGATATACTCTTAGACCAGACATGCAATCACAGCCAGATCCAACAACGTGATGTGGCCTGGCTTTGGAAGAAAGCAATTCTGTGGGATGATTAGCAATGGTCCCACTGATAACATATTTAGGGGCACACCTGTGTCCTGGCCTCTTCTCCTTGTACCATGCTCTTTGCTGGCATAGGTGGCCCTGCCATGCTGATGGCTTGTCATTGGACCTAAGCAATCAAAACCTCCTCTGCTTCCAAGCTATACCAACTGAACAAATGATGTTGGATGGTGCTTCTTTTGAAGTGGACTTGCAGAGGTTCAGCTCTGGCACCATTCACATGGTGTGGTGCATGGCATTCCTGCATCAACTCTAACCATCCTTCTGCATCTGAATGATCTTTGGAGCATTCAGATACATTGTCATTGGTATAGATGATAAAGTGTTCAAGGGCAAGTAAGTGTAAGTAATGTAATTCATCCATGTAGCTCAGGAAGGGTCCCACCATCTTCACTCTCATCAAGAATGACAGGTGATTCTGGTGCTTGGGTGGATCTCTTACTATGAATATTGTGGCTCTCTGCTGCTAAACTGTGAGACAAAGCTATAAAAGTGAACTTGCCACTTACTTTTGTTCCTCTTTAATGCAGGGTACATATATGTGCACATGGGGTTTGCCAGTATGCTGGATAGAATACTGTATGAGGTGTAGGAGAGTAGCAAGTGTGTTTAATGAACATGTCCCAATATGGAAGAGTTGACATCAGAACCCTAGTGGATTGCTGACTAAGCAAGGCTGAGATGTGCCCTTGCTATCTATACTGATGCCAGGTGATGATCACCTCCAGTGCCATCCAGGTCTAGATATGGATATCAATTCTGCAGTCACCCCTTGCAATGAATGTAGAGAAAGTAAAGCCATTTGGCAACCTTTTCCCAAGACAAGCCAGCACTCATGTGGAGCTCACTATGGCAGCAAGATCAATGCAGATCTTTGGGGACCACATGAGCTTACCTCACTCCATGGAGCATGGTACATGCAAGTACTGGTGGATTCCCACAGCCATGAAGTGCAAGTTAAATTCCTATCTTGGAAGTCAGATGCACTTGAGGCCTACAAAGACTATGAGGCATGGCTGAAGAAGCATTGCAATAAGAAACAAATTTCCATACTCAGCACAGATTAAGGTGGAGAATACCTCTCACAAGAGTTTATGCAGCACACTGCCAGTCAAGGCACAATCTGGCACCTCACCACACATGACTCACCCCAATCCAATGGAGCAGCAGAAGTCATAAACAGAATCCTCATCTCAGATATGCGCTGCCTACTCAAGGCATTGGGATTACCAAAATTCCTGTGGGCTGAAGCTATTTGCCATGCCGCCTATATGCACAACAGAGCAACAACATCCCACTTACCTCATGGGAAGACACCATATGAAATAGCAACAGGTGATAAACCCAACCTTGCTACAATGTTACTATTCAGCACTCAAGTCTGGGTCAAGAACCTGAATGCCAAGAAGACACAGTCTCAGGCAGTAAAAGGTCACTTCCTTGGTTTCGACAAAGGATCCAAAGGCTACAGAATATATTGGCCTGGCAAGCACAGAGTCACCATTGAGCAGAATATGTACCCCACACAAAATGCAGCACTTGGTCAATACACCAAACCCATGATGATTGAGGGAGGGGAAGAGGATCCAGTAACAGTCAACCTACCAGAGTTCAGTGAAGAAACTCAAAGAGAATATGTGGCTCAAGAGGAGATACCAAACAAGCAATGCAAGCATGAAGAACCATTGTCTCCACTCACTACACCACCTGCCACACCACGAGAAAACACTCCACAGCCAGCACAAGTCCAGCAACCTTGCAGTGATGGGCTCATCCCATCTAATGGAGATTTTGGACATGGCAAGAGAGTAACACACCAACCTGGGCAGTATAGACCACTTGCAGGCATGGTAGCTACTATTGCTGAAGAGGACCTCAATGAGCTATTTCAACAATCAGGTTTTGAAGTCAATACCAGCTACAATGAATTTGCCTTAACAGCAAGTTATGGCAGTGAACCAAATACCCTGGATGAAGCTCTGGCCTAACCTAATGGTAAAAGCAATAAATGGAGAGAAGGAATACAAGCCAAACTCAAACAAATCAAAAAGCTCAACACATGGACAATAGTTGAAGCACCTCCTGGCACAAACATTGTCAGCAGCCAATATGCATTCAGAATCAAAAGAGATGAACATGGCAACCCTGTCAAATACAAGGCTAGACTGGTTGCACATGGCTTTACTCCAAGGCATGGAGTTGATTACTATGATACATATGCTCCAGTCATCAAGCCTACTACACATCAAGCACTTCTATCCATGGCAGCTATGCAAGGTGATGTCCTCAGGCAAGCTGATGTCAAGAATGCCTATCTCAATGCACCAATGACTGAAGATGTCTACATGGAACTACCTCCACACTATGCAAAGGATGGAGACTTGTTGCGAAGCTCAACAAAGGGTTTTATGGTACAAAGTGAGGAGGAAGACTCTGGTACCAACATCTCTGCAAAACCTTTACCAATCTCAGCTTTACTGTTTGTGAGGCAGACAATGCTGTCTTCTACCAAAATATGACAGATGCAAACAAGTGCATTATTGTTGGTGTTGCAACAGATGACTTCACCATAATATCACCCAGTGCCACACTCAACACCAACTTTGTCAATGAAATGAACAAGCACTTCGAACTTGTGGATCTTGGAGAGATCAATTGGCTACTGGGAAGTCATATTATGCATAATCTTGAGATGTGAACAATTGCTCTCAGCCAGAAGACCTATATTGAGGACATCATTGAGCAAATCGGACTCAATGAAGCATCCCACATTACAATGCCAATGGAGCCTGGTCTGGATCTCAATTATGAGTCACCTGCACTTTCCCCAACACTACTTGACAAATCAGAACATGCAAAATATCAATTTAGCCTGGGCGCATTAATGTATGCAGCCATCATGACAAGGCCTAATATTCAATATGCAGTCACATTCCTTTTGCAGTTCCTGGAGAAGCCCCATACTACACACATGAAGGCAATCACTCATATATTCCAATACCTTTTAAGAACTGTGAATCATTCACTTATTCTTGGAAATTCACCTGAAGGGAATATGCTCACTGGCTACTCTGACTCTGATTGGGCAAGCCAAGCACATTGGCATTCCATTTCAGGCTTCACATTCTTTCTTGGCAATGGTGCAATATCCTGGAGCTCAACAAAGCAACCTATTATTGCTCTCTCCAGTACCAAAGCTGAATATGTTCCACTTATGCATGCCTCCAAGGAATTGATCTGGCTTTGTAAACTCATGAATGAGCTATACCCAACTACAGGCAAATCTGAGACCACCACACTCTTTTGTAATAATCAAGGTGCAATCACACTATCAAAGGATGCAGCTTATCACCCATGCACCAAGCACATTGCTGTGCTGTTCCACTATATTTGGCAAATTGTTGAAGGCAATGAAGCAGAAATTGTCTACTGTCCCATGGTCTATCAGGGGACATCCCTAAAATCAATTGCAGAGAGCTGCAATCAACAACAAGCAGAGCACAGTCACATGGCATGACACCCCAAATGACAGGCAATACTACAATCACCCAATTCCAAGAAGGACAGATACCAGAACATGAGATGTCAGTCATAGATTGTGCAGGACCAACCAGACAAGAGACATGAGGTGCCTGCCCTAAGCAAGCTGTATAGTCAGCCACAGACTTTGCTTCCTTTTACTTCCATACCTAGACATATATAGAACCCTAGGTAGAGCCCCTGTAGCTCTTTAGAGCTAATCTCTTAGGAACCCCACAGTCCAAGGTCATTAGGTTCTAAACACAAAGCTTTGATCCTTCTAAACATGCACATGACACACACACAATTGTGCCTGTCAGCTGCCAATCACCACTTACTCAATAAACCCCTGTTGATCACTCTGTTTATGAACAAACATCAAGGTATTGATTGACATATGACTCACTACTCTCCAAATTGCTTATCGCCTGTTTGGTTATTTGATCATCAACAATTGGATCATGTTGCCCTTACAGAAGATCAGCTCTCCAAACAAACCTGCAATAAAGAAAAACCTCTACCATGTCAGAATATGACAGCATGATGAAAGATGAAAAAATCAACTTCCTTCTTCCAGAATGTGCACGACCAGTCTATAACATCAATGGAATGCCCAACAAGACTGGAGCAATCCAACACACAGTTGACCTCATCACAGGATACAGAGAACATACAGAACACACAACATTCCATGTAACAGGACTTGGGTATAAAGAAGTATTGATTGGACATCCATGGCTCATGCAGCACAACGTGGACATTGACTGGATGACAGGAAAGGTGTTGATGACACAATGCCCTGAACAGTGCTCAATATGCATACATATGGCAAAACAACAGGCAGAACAGCAGAAACAACCCTTGCCTGCAATAGCACAGGAAGATGATGGCACAGATGATGATGATTATGAAACAATAATTTGTGCTGCCAAAAGCATCTCAGCATGTCTTGCAGCTGCATGACCAGCTGAAGACTGACAGGGAAGAATGTTTGATGATATGGTGCTGATGGCTTATCATGACTACAAAGACATATTTTCAAAAAAGTTGTTTGATCAACTACCAAAAACAAGGGTGTGGGATCATGCAATTGAACTGAAGTCAAGATCAGAGCCATGTAGCACAAAGGTGTACCCACTTTTGTCCAATGAACAACACAAATTGGACAAATTCCTGAAGGAAAACCTTGCAAGTGGATGTATCTGACCATTGAAATCACCCATGGCATCACCAGTATTTTTTGTAAAGAAAAAAAGATGGGACACTATGATTGGTACGAGATTATCAATGACTGAATGAGATGACAATCAAAAATTGTTACCCAATCCCACTCATATTGGACCTAGTAAACAAACTATGTCATGCACAATACTTCACAAAACTAGACATACATTGGGGATACAACAACATTCAGATCCAAGAGAGAGACAAATGGAAAGCTGCCTTCCGCACCAATTGTGGACTGTTTGAACCACTTGTCATGTTCTTTGGACTTGTCAACTTGCCAAGGACATTCCAGATGATGATGAACAACATATTTCAAGAACTCATTGATGAAGGAGTCATTGTGGTATACATGGACAACATCCTCATATTCACAGAAACACTGGACAAACATTGACAGATCATAAGATGTATGCTTGATGTCTTACGGATGTACCACCTATACCTCAAGGCCGAAAAATGCAATTTTGAGCAGATGAGGATCAAACACCTGGGACTCATTATCAGTCAAGGCAACATTGAGATGGACCCAGTCAAGATTGCAGGTGTTGCTGAATGGCTGACACCACAGAATGTGAAAGACATCCGAAGTTTCATTGGGTTTTGTAACTTCTACTGATGTTTCATATGTGGGTTTTCCAGCATAGCACATCCACTACATGATTTGACATGAAAAGACAATGTCTGGACATGGGAAGCAAAGCACAACCAAGCATCTGAGGCATTGAAAATGGCTATAACATCAGCACCAATACTGGCACTACCACAGGACAACAGACCATTCTGAGTCAAAGTGGATGCATTGGACTATGCAATTGGAGCCATCTTGTTGCAGCTGAACACAGATGATGAGTGGCATCCAGTGGTGTTCAGGTCAAAGAGCCTGTCGGATGTGGAATGTAGCTATGAAATACATGACAAAGAACTGCTTGCAATCATACATGCATTTGAAGAATGGAGACACTTCCTAGAAGGCACCCCCAATAAGATACACATCCTTACCGATCACCAGAATCTAGAATATTTTGCCAAATTGCAGAACTCACAAGACAACAGGCACAATGGTCACTCTACCTGTCATGATTCAACTATACATTAGAACCCCAACCAGGATGATCCAGTGGAAAACTGGATGTGCTATCATGATGCACCAACCACAATCATGGAATGCATGAAAATGAGAATGTTGTACTGCTCAAACCAGACATCTTCATGATTGCAGCTGTGCATTGGGGACACACCCTTATTGCGGGAGAGGAAAATGGGCTCCTTTATGAAATACAACAGATGCATGACATGGACAAACCAGTGGTACAGGCACTCAAAGCACTACACAATGACAAAATGTCTACAATTGTTGCAAACAAATGGAGCAAAGAACAGGAATTAGTGCTCTATAATGGAAAAGTATACACTCCATGGAACAATGCACTTCGTGCCAAAATTGTCAAACTACACCATGATTTGCAAATTGCAGGACACCCAGGACATTGAAAAATGCTGGAGCTTGTCACACATAACTACTGGTGGCCAAACATGGACTGATTCATTGGAGAATATGTTCAAACATGTGATGCATGCAATCATACCAAGAGGTACCCACAATGGCCTGTTGGAAACCTCATGCCAAATTGGATCCGAAATGCATGATGGGAAATCATTACAGTTGACCTCATAACACAACTCCCAGCAAGCAATGCAATATTTGTTGCCATCAATCTACTCACCAAACATGCTCACTTTGCAGCAACACAAAGTGAAGTAATGTTGGCAGGAATCACATGTCTTTTTTGTGACAATGTATGGAAAAATCATGGACTGCCTCATGAGATCATTAGCAATTGTGGAACACAATTCATATTGAAATACATGCGTGAACTTAACAGTCTCTTAGGCATCAAAATATTGGCATTGACAGCATACCATCTGCAGAGCAATGGATAGACCGAATGTGTCAACCAGGAACTGGAACAGTATCTCCGACTCTTTGTAAATCATCGACAGGATGATTGGGCTGATTGGCTTGCATGTGCCAAATTTGCATACAACAATCATATACATGTTGGAATGCAACACTCACCATTCATGGCCGACACAGGATGTAACCCACAAATGGGTATTGAACCAATACAAGAGGTCACAATTGCAGGAGTTGAAGAATTCACAGGAATGATGCAGCAAATTGAAAATAAATGCAAGGCTGCATTGGCAAAGGCAGCAGATGACATGGCCCAATTCTATGATCAACACTGACAAACCACAATAACATACAACATAGGGGACAAGGTATGGCCCAATGACAAAGACATCAAAATAAAATGACCAGCAAAGAAATTGGACAACAAATGGTTTGGACCATTCATGATCACATGTAAAATCAACAACAATGTGTATGAGATCAAACTTCCTGATTTGTGGCAACTACACACGGTATTCAATGTTTCCAAATTACAACCCTATCATGACAGTGACATACCTGGACATAAAGAAACACCACCTCTGCCACCTGATCTGGACACAGATGGTGAAAACATTTGGGAAGTCAAACAGATTGAGGACAGTTGTCTATGAAAGAGTGGCCAATTCAAATACCTTGTCAAATGGAAAGGCTACTCAAACACAGAAAACACATGGGAACCACCCAGAAACCTTGAAGGTGCATGACAAGCAATCCGCAATTTTCACTGACGACACCCAGAGGCACCAAAATGAATTGCATGTATGGATTTCAATCAGCTATGATTCTGATGACTTGAAAACTACACTGAAATGAACTGAGTCCTCTTTGACTGGATGGATGGGTGATGCCCTGGTCAATTACACAACATGTTGTTGTGGACAACAACCCTTAAGAAGGGGGTGATGTCAGGGGATGTCCCTAAAATCAATTGTGAACAGCTGCAATCAACAACGATCAGAGCACAGTCACATGGCATGACACCCCAAACAACCACCAATTATACAATCACCCAACTCCAGGAAGGACAGATCCCAGAACATGAGATGTCAGTCATAGATTGTGCAGGACTGACCAGACAAGAGACATGAGGTGCCTGCCCTAAGCAAGCTGTATAGTCAGCCACAGACTTTGCTTCCTTTTACTTCCATACCTAGACATATATAGAACCCTAGGTAGAGCCCCTGTAGCTCTTTAGAGCTAATCTCTTAGGAACCCCACAGTCCAAGGTCATTAGGTTCTAAACACAAAGCTTTGATCATTCCAAACATGCACACAACACACACACAATCATGCCTGTTGGCTGCTGATCACCCACTCACTCTATAACAACCCTGTTGATCCCTCTGTTTGTGAACAAATGTCAAGGCATTGATTGATGTACAACTCACTACTCTCCAATTTGCTCGTTGCCTGTTTGGTTATTTGATCATCAATGATTGTTGGATTGTGTTGCCCTCACAATACCCTTCTACACACCCCTGAACACCCTGCCCCCATAAACTTACCTTGACTCCACAACTCTTGCTACACTTTTCAGCTATCTATAACTGATGTATAACATCCCCTGGGACCCCCCCCCAATAATCCAGCTGGCCCTGGTGACTTGGATATTAACCAGTATTGCTGGTTACAGCTGCTTTCAACCACAGTAGACCCCCCAGCACTTCATCTATTGTTTGGGATTTGTGTGTGGCAACCTTGCTAGACCTAGTGCCCTCACAGATGGGGGAGAAGCACCACACTTTGGTGCCTTTCCTTTCCCCTTCACCTTGGTATCCCTGGAAGCCACTCAAGCAGTCCTGCTGGAAGGAGCATGCTGCCTCAACTCCACACCAATCTCCTTGACAACCATCTCTTCATCCTAGCTCTTCCTATCTTGCTTACACATGCCAGAAGAGGTAAATAAATTATTAGATCCTTTATTTCACAAAAGTTATGGTTGGAACCCTGAACAAGACCTAGGTTGAAAGCTTGCAACAGAGGAACAAGTCATGTTTTCACTGGCATATAATAATAAGAAGTAAGGAACTGACTATCACCACAAAGAAGGAGATACTTGTCCAGTCATCTGACGATGAATCCTAACCCTGGAAGGGAATGTTAAATGGTGACTGATAAATATCCTACTGAGAAGTAGTGAAGTAAATAAAGAAAACCTTGATTTGCTATTATCTTGTTCAGAAGTTATACATTCTGGCTGGTTAGCAATGGACATACAGTAGGCCTTCTCATTTTAAGGCTGGATGGCTTTGCTTCCTGTTGTTCAAGCAAGCTGGTTGTAAGGGCAACACAATCCAACAAATATTGATGGTCAAATAACCAAACAGGCAACAAGCAATTTGGAGAGTAGTGAGTTGTATGTCAATCAATACCTTGATGTTTGATCACAAACAGAGTGATCAACAGGGGTTTATAGAGTAAGTGGTGATTGGCAGCTGACAGGCACAATTGTGTGTGTGTCATGTGCATGTTTGGAATGATCAAAGCTTTGTGTTTAGAACCTAATGACCTTAGACCATGGGGCTCCTAAGAGATTAGCTCTAAAGAGCTACAGGGGCTCTACCTAGGGTTCTATATATGTCTAGGTATGGAAGTAAAAAGGAAGCAAAGTCTGTGGCTGACTATACAGCTTGCTTAGGGCAGGCACCTCATGTCTCTTGTCTGGTTGGTCCCACACAATCTATGACTGATGTCTCACATTCTGGTATCTGTCCTTCTTGGAGTTGGGTGATTGTAGTATTGGCTGTTGTTTGGGGTGTCATGCCATGTGACTGTGCTCTGCTTGTTGTCAATTGCAGCTGTCCACAATTGATTATAGGGATGTCCCCTGACAGGTATCCAAGACAATGAGATGACTTAGAAACTGCTTATAGACTAAGGAATTTCCTCAGAGATCTGATCTGAGGGATACAGTGTCACTGTACTACCACTGCTTATATACTGCATAGTTGTTCCCCAGAAGCCCAGGAGTCCAGGTAAATTTTGGGGACTCCTACAAGTGTCAGTTAGACATCCTAGCAATACCCCTAGGCCTCCCAAACCTTTCCAATAAATTGTGGAGACTCTTACAAGTGTCATCTCACATCCCACTACTCCCAGTAGGGGTCTTTAGCACCACTATGTCCCACCCCAAGTATCTGGACACAGCAGTCTTGTGGTATCCTCTTCACAATGTCTTGTGTGGGTGCTGCCATCGTCCTAAGGCAGTTACCAGCACAGAAAGTTCCAGGGGCTTGTTGTTTTATTGCACCTAGGGCAAAATGGGTGGCTAGGGGTAGTAACAGGCAGTGCCCTGACATTGCCAGAGCTTGGAGAGATGCCCAAGAAGAGGAAGGTGGACACAGCCACCTACTAGACAGGCCCTGCACCAAAGCCTTGGCCTCCCCCTTTGAGGATCTTCCCAAAGGTCTGATATCTGGTAGATGATCTAACAATACCAGCCTGACTATAGTGATTACCCCATGATGTCCTTAACTCTGCTCCTGTATGTCAATTACCTGCCAATAACATGACTGGTTCATGAATCTTTATGCATGAGAGAGTCTTGTGCTTGAACTTCAACAATTATTTTCTCATGCTTTGCATGGGAATGACACTACTACCACAGCAATAACCAGAAATAATAATGTAATGTAGTACTATGCAAATTATACAAGCCTTGCAGGGGCAAGGGGGCTTGACTGGGTCAACCCCAAATTCTGATTCCCCTGACCAAAGGGAGGAAGGGACATGGCATCCCCAGCCACTCCCACACTGATGCATCATCCCTGACCTGACCTTAAACCCAGATTCAGTGAGAGCACTTCCACATGATACAGAAGTAATATGATTCCATCAGAAACACTCCACACTAGGGTCCAAAAGCTGTGTAGCATTTTTTAGGGTCTTACCTGGGCCCTTAGTATCAAATGTACACCTTTGTACATTTTATACATTTTTTTTTTGTAGTTAGATCAATAGATATGTTAACTTGCCATTAGAGAAGGTACAAATGTGAGCTAGTGGGTGCCTTACTATAGGATATAGGAGATGATTTAGGATGGGCCAAACATGGCATTCCATCATGCCACTCACTAAGCTGCTTCCTGAAATGCCAAACATGGCACATAGATGTGCATCTGGCATTCATAAACACAGAATTATTCTGGGGGGTCAGTACCCCCAGAATAATTTTTAGGACATACAGATTTGATCCTAAATTGAATCTACACATGCCTTGAGCTTCTGCATCAATGTTGTTACATTGTGGTCCCTCTTCCCTGGTCAACATTATCATTGACTCTGCTCTACTGCCTCCCAGATTGTGCATTCTCAAGATTGCACATCCTGCTCCAATGGTCATGGACTCCTTCTATACTGCAGCTTCACCCTCTTCCTTTGTCCCTCCCACCTACCCCAAGCTATCCCTCACCTTTGCACTCAGGCCAAAGGCCATGATGTGGCGCATATGTGACCAGAATCTAGGGAACCAACACATATATCAATGTTTAGGAGATAATTTGTGTTTACAAATCTACATTTTAGGAGCTGCAGCAAGGCACCCAGTGTCCAAAATCCAAATCTGCATCACATTTCTGAGGGTCTTACCCAGGCTATTACAATCAAGTGTACACTTTGTACACTTCATACACTTTTTTGTAGTTTATCAAATTTTATTAATAATTATACTACTAACTACTCTAATAAAAATATACTAATGTCTGTCAGGATCTGTCTTCCACATCTAGCACCCCCCAAATGCCATATGTGCTTGTCTACATCACCATGGGGGGCCACTATTAATTATTAGATATCAGATTTTTTCATTAGAAATCCATGGCACTTCAGTGTGAAACAAGATCTATGGTACTATTGTGCCATTTGGGGGGGAATCAGCTATGTGAGCTCTGCTCATGCCACCCCCAAGTTGAACTCACTCTGGCTAAGTACCAAAAACCTGGATGATAGGTTCACAATATGCAGAGTTTCAAATTGCTTAGTAGTTATCCATTTTAAAAAAAATACATGAGACCCTTGCCAGGTCTGATGTGTGGTCTAAGGGTCTGAGGCAGGTCTAGGGCAACAGCCTTTTAATACTCTCTGATTGCTATCTCATAATGCAGCAGAAGCCTGCAACATTTGGCAGCCCAAAATATTGGAGCTTGCAGTGGAACCCTGGCACTGCCTGATATGGATGCTCCAGACAGACCTTTGCCCTGTAACAAGAGGAGAAAGCACAAGAGTGATGTGATGAAATTGCACAGCTATATGGGTTGGCTTGAGAGGTGCCGGACCAGGGGCTTGGGGGATAATGGTTCATCTTGCTATACTTTGGGTTGCATCTCCTGTATACTCACATGATGGATAGATGTTCAACTTATTCCCTCCTACCCAGACCTGTTCATCAGATGTCCTTCCAGCAATGCAGCCATCTTGGATTCTCTCACAGCTGCCTTCTTGCACAACCCCCTTCCTACACCCATTCCCTGTGCTCCTGAGACTGGTGATTGGGTGTACAGGGTCAATCCAGCCCAGCCTCTGCCCAAGGGAGTGACACTAGATTGTCCTCTCTTTTGAGTTCATGATGGTGTTCCATCTCAGCATCTGGACACCTTGCTCAACCTCACCAAAGACTTCTACTTGAAACTTCCCAAGTCTTACCTAAGACAGGAGGAAGAGTCCAGTCACTCATCGGTACCTGGACTCCATCTGGGTGTTTGGAGAAGATCCAGCCTGGTGCCTGCCTTTAGCAAAGATTTGGTTAACCAGAATCCTTTGGTGAAGAGGTGGATGGATGTCCTTTTGGAGGTTATGGACATGGTGGTGGGCAAAAGGGCTTTGAGGTTGTTGCATAGTCATCAAACTGAGGTATATGAGGAGAGAAGGAGGTTCATCCTTTGACATGCTTTAGATGGGCTACTCCTAACACTTTAGCAGGATCCTGGACTGGACCTATTCTCACCCAGAATTGGCTAATACTTTGGCTGATAGACCTCAGCTTTGACAATGTGCCTGGCACATGCTGGCCTTCAGAGAGGGCCATGCCCCTGTGCCCCATATTGGTTCAGATGATGATGGTAATCAGTACAGTATCCTGTTTGTCCTCAGCAACTTCACCACTGCCTATTTGGTCCTCCCTCAGCTAGGGATTCAGATCCCACTTTCTCCAGGCCAGTTGCTGTTTATCAACACCAGGCACTTGGCACATCACGCCACATACTTTAGGGGAACTAGGTATGTGTTTTCTGGCCTTATGGATGCCAATCTTTGCAAAGATTATAGAAAGACAGTAGCTTAGTACAGTGACTAGGTGTTATGGTCCTCTTTGATGATACATGCTACCTAATTTTCCATCCCCTCCCTAAGCATAGACTTTCACATTTTTGGGTCAGTTCTCAGTGATTGATTTGTGATTGCCATGGTGCTAATTTTGGTATGGTTCATAGTCAACATGGTTTGGCATCTCATCAGATGTCTGAAGGTGTCACACATGATT
>NW_024467206.1:127749-140806 GCF_000292625.1 Dacryopinax primogenitus | reverse complement strand
TTCAGAGAGGGCCATGCCCCTGTGCCCCATATTGGTTCAGATGATGATGGTAATCAGTACAGTATCCTGTTTGTCCTCAGCAACTTCACCACTGCCTATTTGGTCCTCCCTCAGCTAGGGATTCAGATCCCACTTTCTCCAGGCCAGTTGCTGTTTATCAACACCAGGCACTTGGCACATCACGCCACATACTTTAGGGGAACTAGGTATGTGTTTTCTGGCCTTATGGATGCCAATCTTTGCAAAGATTATAGAAAGACAGTAGCTTAGTACAGTGACTAGGTGTTATGGTCCTCTTTGATGATACATGCTACCTAATTTTCCATCCCCTCCCTAAGCATAGACTTTCACATTTTTGGGTCAGTTCTCAGTGATTGATTTGTGATTGCCATGGTGCTAATTTTGGTATGGTTCATAGTCAACATGGTTTGGCATCTCATCAGATGTCTGAAGGTGTCACACATGATTGGTTATTCAGGAGGGTAACATGTGATACTTTGGCATGTCTTGCCTATTGTGGGGGGTGTTTCATTGTGTGTTCTTCTTTGCAGTGGTACAGATTACTGTCTCTGATGTTTGCCAAAGATGTACCCTGTCTCACAATACTGAGTCAAGTGTTTACCAGCTACTGCATAAAGATGGATGGCAAACTGGAGGAACTCCCTTTCTCTATCCCCTCAATAATCCTTTGCCATGTTGGTTATCCTCACTGCTATTGCAGGTTGCTATGATTGGCATCCATCTGCAGCTGGCTCATGTACTTTAACCTGCAGCATAGCCTTACCCATGGCACCTGTAGCTGGCAACCTCGACAACATCCTCATGACTGATGATGTGGGTGGCGTCTTGCACTATTTCCTGCCCAGTGGAGCTTTGGAGCTGGAAGTTGGTGTATACAGCATCACAGCCAAGATTGCATCAAGGACAACCTCTATGGTTGTCAGTGATGGCTTCAATACAGATGATTTTGAGTTTGAGCTGGATTGCTTGGTGGTATGTTTTCCTGAGTTAATATGACAGCAGGTGCTGGTTGTTTGGCCAGCTTTTTCTGCTCTCCCATGAGAAACTGCCAATCCCTCCTGTAGTCTGCATTGCGGCATGTCCTTTCAATGTTCATGCTTGCACCTTTGATATGGATGCCATGCCATGGATTTCCACTGGCAAGAAGGCTTCTTGCTTTCAGTGCTACTTTCCAGATGAAGGGCAGTTTGCTAAATCAACCCCTCATGTCACTTCAAATGCAACTTTGCATGTGACTGGAGTTCTTACTGGCATATCCCTTTCACAGGAAGACTTGACTCTGGCTTCTAAGCAATTCTCACTCCAGGTAAGAGACAGTTTTCCACAGTTAATATTTGTTGTTGAATTGTTATCCTACATATTCTTGATTACAACTATCTCTCTGGAACCACATCATCAGCACCATCACCAGCACCAGCTACACCATTGAAATCAGCCTTTTGGTGGTCTTGCTCTGCTTTGCAGATCAACACTCCTTTCCCAGCTGGATCACCAACCACCTCAATAGGGCAGATACCTTCCAGACAAGAAAATGGTCTGGCTGAAGGAGTCAAAGTTGCAACAGAGCTTAGCCTTGATCACCAAGGCAATGGTGAAACAGATTCACCAAGAAAGTGGACCAGACGTCCTTGATGCACATCAACATAGTTGCCTTCTGTATGGTTGTCTGAGGTGGAACTGGCTCTCAGAATTTGCATTGAATGAGCACACTGGACCCTGTTTCTTTCCTCACACCGGTCAGGGCAAGAGAGGCCCACTGAGACATATTCATGGAGAGGTCAAATAGAGATGGCCAGCTTTCGTAGCTCCCATCTCCCAATGACTGGCTTGAGATGCCCCTAGAAGATGAACAGCACCTTCCTCAGCCACATGGAGAACACGGCATCCATAGAAGAGAGGCCAATGCCCAAAGGCATCATGCGAGAAGAGAACAGGAGACAGAAGAAGCCCACCTTCTTCAGTGCCAAAGAGAGCGAGAACAACATCAACATTGAGAACAGAATATGACAGAAGAATAGTGGCACCAGTATCAAGCTATGAGAAGAGATCAACAGGCCAGGTATAGAAATCGGCAGAGACAGCAGTGTCTGGAAGCTCAGAATAACATGGGCACTAACCATGTTGAGGGTATCCTGCCTATACTGCCACAGAACTTCCCTGGTAGCAGAACACAGCAGATGAACCAACCACCCAGACAGGTCGAATTGTGGTGGCATCTCTTTCCAAAATCCTCCACTGCAGCTGGCTGGCAGCATGCTATCTCATAGTGGAACAGGGTCTGTCTTTACTGCAGTGCAATGCTCTTCAGGTCAGTCCTATTATTGAGTGAGCCCTCACACATGTCTAACACTAAGACTATCCCTGGATTCTCAGTGCTGAGGCAAATACATTTTGCTGCAAGAATGGGACATATGTGTTACCATGGCTACCTGTGCTACTGGCTTCCTATGACATCTTTCTGGAAAGCAATCATCTGTCTCCCCTGTCTTGAAAACTCAATGGCCTCTTTGCATTGACTGCAATCAGGACAACAGAGGGCTTTGTGCAAGGACTCCAGCCCCCATCCAATGTGGTTCTCACAGGTCACACCTATCATTGCATGCTAGATGTGGCAAACCCAACACACTCAATCCATTGGTTCCTTTATGACCAGCAGGAGAGAACAGATAGAGGGTGCAGGATGAACATATCTCCAGATTGGCTTGCAGCAGTCTCAGAAGCATTGGAATGCCATAACCCATGCATCCGTGAACTTCTTCACTTTCAAGATGATGCCTTACCAGATACAGCTATGCTAGAGCTCCCTGAACTCACTGCAGCTGGAGACTTCACAGCAATCATGCATGCTAACAATTCACCATTGTTCAATCCACATAGTATCCTGATATGGCATCTGGGTATGTTGCTCCTTTCACATATGAAACTTGGCTCATTTATTTTCTAGGGGATGATCAGCCATCATATATCAGCATCCTGAGCCAGCATTATGAGCCGCTGCAGTATCCCTTGCTGTTTTCTCATGGGATGCCAGGATGGGGCATCATAGAGAATGATGGCCAACAGGCCAGAATACAACAACACTATGTAAATGCATATGGTGTTACCCAGCATCAGTGGTACTTCTCCTGCCTAATAATGGAGTACTGATTCCTATGCTTTGGTTGATTGGCCAATGAATATATTTGTGATGGCTTCTCCAGAATTGAGGAACAACATCTTGACTATATCAGATGTGCAAGAGAACATTGTGCAGAAGGACTTCACCCACCTGATGATCACAATGAAGACAGAGAAGATAGTGAAGATGATGAGGGGCCCATCAATATTGACCTACCTCCAAGCTTCATTGGATCATGCAGATGGGCAAGTGAGCAAACTGCAGATGCACTTGCCCTTGCTCAAGCTCATGGTCAAGCCACTATCTTCATGACAATGACATGCAATCCCAACTGGCCAGAGATTAGAGAACACTGCAGAGGGGGCCAGGATGCCTCAGATATTCCTGTGGTTGTTGCATGCATCTTTAAGGCACAACTGCAGCACTTCAATCAAGCACTTTGGCAAACTCCTCTACATTATCCAAGTGGTAGAGTTTCAGAAACATGGCCTACCCCATTCACATATAGCTTTCAAGGTACGCCATGCCTGTATAGGTATTTGTTTAATGGAAGCCTGAATATATTGCTAGGTCCACCCCAAGCTCCCACCAGATCAGGTAGATCACATAATCAGTGGTCACATTCCTGAAGAACCCCAATTAGCAGCCAAGATTGAATGGTGGATGTCACACCCAAGAGACCATCTTTGCCCAGACAAATACCATCAATGTAATCATGATGGGAAATGCATCTATAACTTCCCCCAACCACTTGCTGACCATACCTGGATCAATGAAGAAGGTCATGCAGTGTACAAGTGCTTCGATGAGAGGGACCAATGGATTTCATCACACATGCCTCTATTCATTGATGAACTCAATTGCCATGTCCATGCTGATATTGTCGGTTCAACACATGTCTTCATCTACCTTTACAAGTATCTCTATAAAGGCCTGGACAACACAATGTTCAATATTCTGGATCCAAACCATCCTCCTAGGGATGAGGTCAATGACTATGTTAAAGGTTGATACCTCTCAGCCTGTGAGGCTTCTTGGAGAATTCTTCGCTTTCTTATATCAAAATGAATCCCTGGCATCACATGACTCTCTATACATCCAGAAGGAGAAAACTATGGCCAATTATATTGACACAATGGTGGTCAGTCAACAGCCTCAACACTGCTTCAATACTTTGCATGTCCATGCCATCCAGCCCTACTCCCTTTGCTATATGCAAAATACTTTTCGAGATATATCTTGGATGCATGGAAAGGAGACCTCCCTCCTGGTGCATCCTTTGAAGAAGTGCAGCCAGGAATGCCACAGAAAGTGATCAAATGAAGAACACCATGCCTGTTTGCAAAGCATCTCACCATCTTGGGGGGATGTCTTCTACCTTCAGTGTTTACTCCAACACAAGGCTGCAAAAAGCGATGAAGAGCTATACTGGGTGAATGGTGTTTGATATCCTTCATACATGGAGGCAGCACATGCCCAAGGCCTCTTTGATAATGATAATGAAGGATACTATGCTTTGCAAGAGGCTGTTGCAGATCTTTGTACTCCAGCACAACTACACTTTCTCTTTGCCTGTGTGGTTCTGGAAGGGTATCCTGCTCCACCCTTATGGGATACATTTTGAGAGGATCTCTCAGCTGACTTTCTTCGGCACCTCCCACAACCTGTCACAGCATATAACCAGGCTCTTCTTTCTATTGGAGATATTCTTGCTGATGTGGGAAAGGATCTATCATATTATGGGCTCCCACAGCCTGCAAGGCACTCAGTGGAGCTCACCCAAGAACTTGCTGCATTTGCAGGTCAGGAGCTGTGGTTGGCTGAGGCTGCTTGCATTGGCTATGCACAGCTGCTGGAAGAACAACATGTGGTATATGATGAACTTCATGCATCTCTACTCACAGTGCAACATCAATACCATGCATTTGGCCCCTACTTTCTTGAAGGCAAACCAGGACAAGGCAAGACATTTTTGGTGGACACACTCTTGGCCTG
Organism: Dacryopinax primogenitus; assembly: GCF_000292625.1. Classification (NCBI taxonomy): domain Eukaryota; kingdom Fungi; phylum Basidiomycota; class Dacrymycetes; order Dacrymycetales; family Dacrymycetaceae; genus Dacryopinax; species Dacryopinax primogenitus. Next base: position 135,672 of record NW_024467206.1, on the reverse strand, counting down.
GCTCAGGAGCAATGGACACATTGTTTTGGTGTTTGCATCAACAGGCATTGCAGCCACCATTTATGAGCATGGCCAGACAGCACATTCTCTCTTCTGCATTCCGGTGAAAGATGTTTGTGTCTCTCTTCATTCATAATTGCAGTGTTCTCATCTTTACTACTAGGACCACATTGGTATTCTCTCTGAAATCTGAATACCCTCTGGATGGGCAGATCTTATTCATGCTGCCAGCTTAATTGTTTTAGATGAGATGCCAGGTGCCAACAAAACAACAGTGGAAGCTATTGACATGGTTTGTTGTCATATTACAAGCTGTGATGTCCCTTTTGGTGGTCTTCCATTTCTTGGCCTTGGAGACTTCTGTCAGCTAGCACCAGTGGTTAAGGGAACAGGTGAAACAGCAGCCCTGCAAGCCTCTATTCTCTCCAGCCCACTCTGGCCTATGTTTAAGATTCGCCGCCTCCATGCACCAGTGTGCAATAGAGATGACCCAGAATTTTCAGCCTTCATGGATTATATTGGAGAAGACACCTCTGGAGAACAAGTCAGGCTCCCTCTACTTCAACCAGTATCTCACCTTGACATGGTCCTTGACTTTTTGTATCCACCACACATTCTGCAAGACCCTGTCCAGTGTTTAACTCAAGCATTTCTCAGCCCCCATAATGCAACAGTGGATACATACAATGCACAGACATTGGAGTTGCTGCAATCAGATGAAGGTGCATCTTCTGACTCAAAGCAAAAAAAAAGAACACTCACAACTTTTGCAGTAGTTTACACAAGCCTTGACTCAATCAAAGATGGAGAAGCCCTGGATCTGGATAATGAAGAACAAATGCCTGAATACTTAAACACACTCACCAAGCCAGGGATTCCTCCACATGCCCTCACATTCAAAGTGGGGGCAATTTGCCTGCTCATGAGGAACCTGTCAGTGGCAAAGCACTTGGTCAAGAATGCCAGAGTAGTTCTTGAAAAACTCAATCAATGCTTTGTTCAGGTACAACTGCTAGCACCTAATGGTGAGCTGAGCAGAGAGCTCTTCTGTATTCCCCACATCCGTTTTGCATTTCAACCACAACATTCAAGCTGGACAGTGATTTGCACACAACTGCCACTTCATCTTGCTTATGCAACTACTTTTCATAGCTGTCAAGGGCTCACCCTTGATAAGACAGTACTAGACTGTCACACTGATGTCTTCTCTCATAGCCAGCTATATACTGCATTGACCCATGTGCATACATGAGCTGATAGCCTAATTTTTGTCCCCCAAAATTGGGACTTCACAGTTGCAAACATTCAGAGCAGTCAACTCACATTGCCCTTTGTACTTATATAGCATATGGAATTCAGCTGCACACACATGTTCATTCACTGCCTTGCTCGGGCACAGTGCACTCTAAATTAGGGTCCTTGTATATATGGAGGGGCAATAAAAGGGTCCGCTTCAAATGTGCAGTCACCCGGAGTCCTCCAAAGTAACACCCTCTTTCTGATCATGTTGAAGGCTCTATGGCGTGTCGGACAACGTCCAAAGTTTCGGCCAAAGACAATCAAGGGATTCATTCATGATGCCGGTCAGCAGCCTGAGGAAGATCGTGGTTACTACCCTGCCCAGGTAGGGGACCTCCTCGATGACCGATATAAGGTTATATCGGTGCTGGGAAAGGGGATGCAATCTGAAGTCTTTTTCGTGGAGGACTCTGAGTGAGTTGTCTAGCTTGAGTGACGTGGGAGGGACTGACTTGGACTCAAGGACAAAGAAACACTGGGCCGTCAAGATTCTCCGAGATTCGACAACCCAACATTCCTCGGAGCTCGATGTTCTACAGACTATCCGACGGAAGACCACAGAAAGGCCGAAATGTGGCTCTTCGCATGTGATTCAGCTTCAAGATCATTTTACGTTGACAAGTCCGGGCGAACGCCGTCATATATGTCTCGTGATGGAGCGTCTGGGCGTTTCTATTGGCCGATTGCAGGAGGACTACCGAACCCGACAACTTCCCCTTCTCTTAGTCAAGCGAATCACGAAGCAGCTGCTGAAAGCCCTCGCGTTTCTCCATGATGAGTGTCATGTGGTGCATACGGGTACGTCCAGGAAACTTTCATTTACGCTTCTGAACATCCCGCAGATCTCAAGCAGGATAATATTCTATGTTGCGAGACGAGCGGGGTTGAAATCCTGAGCGAGATCAAGCTCATTGACTTTGGCGTTGGTATGTAGCGTTCTGTGCGTCAAGCTCAATTTCATTCTTCTGCCCTCAGCGGGGTTTACAGACGGAACTCCTGCTCAAGTTGCCCAACCGGTTCAACTGAGAGCTCCGGAGGTCTTTCTTGGATGCAGATGGGACTCAAAGGCTGACGTATGGAATCTTGGATGCTTGGTAAGCTCATGCAGCTCTGCAGGCTCCGCGGCGCTGATAATGACCAGGTATTCGAGCTCCTTACCGGAACCGCCCTTTTTCCCAATTATAGTGGAGCAAATTTCACCGTAGAGAGCTTTGTCCTTGGCTCTATGCCTGGCGTAGTGGGAGAAAACTTTCCCGATTGGATGCTCAGGGACGGTTCCCGGCGAGATACTTATTTCGTAGCTCACTGTGAGTCTATCCTCACTATGCGACTCTACAACCTCAAAGTATCATCAGCCAAATCACTCCTCGTACGGGTTGAAGATGTAGTATGTCTGGAGACAGCGCTGGCCTGCTACAACGTACTGAGCGAACAAGAGCTCAAAGATTGCGCATGCTTTCTTCATGATGCGCTTCGACTCGATCCGAAGACGCGCGGTACTGCAGCAGACCTTCTGAGGCATGAGTGGGTCAGAAACCATGATGATCCGCTTGTATGCTCTGCGATCCGTGCTAGTGTTTCAGTCTTTCCGACTCAAAACTGAACGGACGTGTTCTCCCAGCCAAACACCACACGAAGCAGATCCTTACAATCGCTTGAAAGCCGATAGTGTTCCTGAGGATACGGGTTGGAATATAGATGCTCAACTGTCTGCGGGTGTGTATATGGCGAAGACCGCTCATGATCTACTTATGTTTGCAGCCATGCCCACTCAGAGCCTGTTCAGCGTTGCTTTTGCGTTTCCTGGGACACAGACGAGCCGAAGTGTCACGGTCTTGCGCTTGCTGGGCACAAGCTGATAGCCATGTAAGGTTGGTTACCCCCACCTTGCTTCGCTTAGCGCACTTGCGGCGGCGAGTGCAGGCAATGCGTTGCATGACAGCCACATATCAGCCATGTATGTCACCCATCGCTGTCACTATGTAGCAGCGAACGTCCATGATACCATGTCACCTCATCTCACTTCCGCTCATTAAGCACAATACGAAAGGAGTAGGCAGGTGCGTCCCATTCTTCTTGTTTTTGTGTCCCGCGTTTACGCTCTGCGGCTCTCGCCACCAACTACAGTGCATTGATCACTGGCATGGCACGGCACGTGGAGGCCATGACACTGTACTAGTAGCTTCCGTTGTCAAATGCTCCTGAACTCCAGTGTGCTGCGTGCAAACATTGTCCGACCATTGTCCCCGCTCATTATATGCCATCCTGTGCGATGCCGATTGCGGACAAAACCAAGATATCTGCACGGACAATGGCCGCGTCGAGTGCGTCGAGTCCGCAGCGGCTTAGCTTGCAAGTTGCGGCGTACAGCCCCTTGACCGAATGCATACCATTGTTCGTCCTGCGCTTCCAATGAAATGTTGGCACGGCAACCAGAGTGCCCGGGAGACAATGGCCGTCAGGCAGCCCAGATTTTCGGGAGGTAGCACGGCGTGAGCACGGTATCCCTGGCATATAAAGCATACTCGTTTATCCACAAGCCCTCTTGCATTGTCTTCACGTCTAGCTACTCCTGCTGTCCACATCACCCACACCCACTCTTCCTCTTTGAATCGGATAGCCTTCGAGATGTTCAGACCAACCCGACTGGTCCAAGCGATCAAGAGCGTCCTCTGGTCGAGCAAGCTCAATAATCCTTACGGCTCCGATTTGGCGGCAAAACAGGCGGTAGAGCAACAAGTGTTGCAGCACGTCAACAAGAATCGCAAAGATATCGAGGAGCGTGGGGCGAGCGTTCTAGTAATTAGGTAAGCTGTTCGCCCTTTGTTTCCCAGCTGGAGTCTCTTAGGGCATGCAGGAGTCCCGCCCACCCTGGAGGAACGAATCCTAAAGAAGGATGACACGTTACAGTCGACGCTAAGAGGGACAACGGTACTCACGTTACGACCATCCATGTTCCTACTGCGTGAACGGGTTCGGCCGTTAAGAAAGGACAGAGTACGTTCAGTTGTTCGTAAGATCGTTTTCACATCGCAGCCTTGGACACATTCTGAACTCTGACTATCAGAAAACGACGAGAGAGCGAGCCAATTCTGATACATGGCAGGGTATACCTGCACATTCTAGCTCCCTAGTTGAGACGTGTTGCTCAAATCTTGTGTTCGTCCTCGACTTTGATCGATTCTCGATCTTGCATCGGATGCCAGCGCTATCACCCAGTATGTCCTTGCGTGATGGGCAGCCGAAACGAATCTCAACCTGGGGAGCCCCTTCCCACGCCGCTGCGAGGTCCCGTTTTCGACCCTTCGGGTGCTTTGATGGGACAAAAGGGTGCGGCAAAAGCAAAGGTCCCTTTGCTGTGTATACTGCTGCTGGAGCAAAGGGCTTTCTTTTCCTTCCACTGACCAATCCGATTCCGCCGTCTGTAGAGTCCAGTTGCCAGGAGGAAGGCCGGGAGCAGCCGTGACGAGGGAAGCAAATGTAAAGCAGAGGAAGGGAGCTTGGCAAAGGGCTTTTGCTGCAGCAGGGGTCTTTTGCTGAGGCAAAGGACCCCTTAGCTGCAGCAAGGGTACCAGTGCACATTTGCTGCAGGAGGGAATTCCTCTGGTGCCCCCTCTGCAGAGGAAGGTGAGCAAGGGAAGTACTCCTCTCTGCCTGCAGCATTCATGCAATGGCTGCAAGGTAATGGCAACAGTCACCCCAGTCTGCGTGAGTCAGGGATGGTGTGGTGGATGTCAGCACCAAAGTTATGGTTGCTAATGAGGGACAAATGCCTTTGCTGCAGCAAAGAGGGAATTCCTCTGGTGCCCCCTCCACAGAGGGAGGGTCCTCACATTAATGTCCCTCCAGGCGCAAATCCCTTAAGTGCCCCTTCCAAAAAAGGGCCTGCCTTAAGCAACCCTTTTAGGAAGGTAGGAGTAAGGGAAAGAGTTGCACACCAGGGTCCGGACATGTCACATTGCTTTTTGACTGTTCCTGACACATCTTCTGCACCCTTCTTGGCAGCAATGTCTTCTCTTATAGAGGGACAGACTTTTTACACTCTCAATGAAGCATCCTTTGCATTGATTGACTCTTGTAATGCTCAAAATGCATCTTGCCATGTCAAAAAATGCGATCCAAAGCAGCTCATGATGATTTGTGATACTGTTGACTGTGGATTCAAAGCATCAGTCTGCACTATGGGTTCTTCCTTCCAGATTGTGACTCTGGTGCCTGATCATACCTGCCAAACAGAGGTGAAGAAACCCCATGCTGCATTGAGTTGCTCCAAGTATATCAACCATAAAATCAAGCATGCGCTGCCACCAATGCAAAATGTTGCACCCTGAGTTCTTCAAGATATCCTCCAAAAGCAATGCATTGATATCAACTACAAATTAGCACAGCATGCACAGCAAAGTCTCATCAATAATGGTATTGCTTAACAATGCACTGAGTTTCAGAAGCTCCCAGCCTATGCAACACAAATTCACACTCATAATCCAAATGCAACTGTTGATCTTTGCCTCAACCCAAACAATGCCTTTCACTGAATCTTTTATTTGCCCCTCTCCAGCAAAGAATGCATGGAATTATATGTGATGTCTTATTGCTGTTGATGGTGCCTGGACAAAAACAAGCTTTGAATATGTACTCTTATTAGCAACTGCTCACAATGCCAATGATCAAGTCATAACACTGGCATGGGCTCTCACATTACAAGAAGACACAATCACATGGAGCTGGTTTCTTTGACACCTTTGTGAACCCCTACCCCACTTGAACAAGCCTTCAACAGTGCTTATCTCCAATCATCAAAAGGGACTTTTGAATGCAGTCTCAATTGAGCTCCCAAATGTGGTCAAAGCATTTTGTGCCCAACATATTCTTAGCAACATGGAGACAAAGTATGGGAAGGCTGTGCACTACCGTGTGTGGCCACTTGCATATGCCCAAACTGCCAAGCAATTCAATGATGAGCTTGATAAGCTGAAGAATGTGAATGCATGCACTGCAGCCTATATTAATGCAATTCCCCATGTGCAGGGCACATATGCATTCCCAGGTCATCAATTTGAAAAGTGACATCAAACTCCATTGAAATTATGAACAGTGCTTATGAAAAGCACATTGCTGTCCTGCCCTCCAACTCCTCAATTATATTTCCACCAATCAAATGATCAAGTTTGCCTTGGGTGCAATAAATATGGCAAATATCACAAAAAGTGGACACCCATGACTTACAAGGTTCTTCAAGATGAATCTGCTCATGTGAGTGAATCTACTGTTCAGCCCTCAACCCCTCAACATGCAAAGCTAATACCCTGCATGTTTGCAGGAGATGATGAACATGCAGTTTTTCTTGATTCAAACTGACATTCTGGGATGTGCACTTGTTGGTTTTTTCAAGATCACTTAATTCGATGTCAACATGCTATCAAGCTCTGTAATTGGTCTAAACTGGCACCAGGGGATTATATCAGTCCCTTTTATTCAGCAGACACCCTTCATGCTACATATGCAATACCTTATCCACCAGTACTTTTGTCAGAACTCAAACCAGATATTTCAGTTAATCCACCAAAAGAAAGGCAGGCAAGGGGACATTGCATGATAAAAAGAAAGGAGCCAAAGAAAGCAGTAAAGGTATAGTAAATACTATATATATACATATTTCATAATATAACATTATTGTGGCCAAAAACTAAAACATGTTGTTGCGACAGGTCCACACCCTGGCATGCATCTCTTTCCCCTACCACTACCTTCCCTAAAAGGGTTGCTTAAGGCAGGCCTTTTTTTGGAAGGGGCACTTAAGGTATTTGCACCTGGAGGGGCATTGTGAGGACCCTCCCTCTGTGGAGGGGGCACCAGAGGAATTCCCTCTTTGCTGCAGCAAAGGCATTTGTCCCTCATTAGCAACCATAACTCCGGTGCTGACATCCACCACACCATCCCTGACTCACTCAGACTGGGGTGACTGTTGCCATTACTTTGCAGCCATTGCATGAATGCTGCAGGCAGAGAGGAGTACTTCCCTGACTGTTAGGGCAACACAGGCTGACTAAGTCTGCTCACCTAAGAGTGCCAAGAGTCTAAGCAGGCAACAAGGAAGTGGAGTAGACCTGATGACTAAGACCTATCTACAGTATAGGTATCTGTGGATGATCCTAAGAGACCAAGTCTGAAGAGACAGTCCCAGGCAGAGTAGGCCTTATATTTATACCTCTGTGGTGGAACCTGCTAGAACATCTTGCTTACTCAGCCTAGTCAGGTGATCAGGTCATATGACCAAGGATGAGGTCATATGAGGTCATGCACAGCCATGCACAGCAGGTCACCTGACCATCCAATCCTTCCAGCAGGTTCCAGCACATGCCAAGGTATACCAGCTACTTCCATGTCATAAAGGCTTAGTCATGTCTCTTGACCAAGCAATGAGCTGGTGCCCTGACATCACCCCCCCTTCTAGACATGCTGTCCCAGCATGTTGATACTCCTTCTTCTGCTTTTCCCTTCTTCTTTCCAGATGTCCAATCAAAGAGAACCCTTTTAGGTGGTATAGTATAGTAATGAGTGGTTGGAAGTGAAGCCTATCAAAGGTGATGGCTGAAATCCCTTCTGGGAGCAGAGGGGGTAAAG
>NW_024467206.1:81650-123068 GCF_000292625.1 Dacryopinax primogenitus | reverse complement strand
AGAGACAGTCCCAGGCAGAGTAGGCCTTATATTTATACCTCTGTGGTGGAACCTGCTAGAACATCTTGCTTACTCAGCCTAGTCAGGTGATCAGGTCATATGACCAAGGATGAGGTCATATGAGGTCATGCACAGCCATGCACAGCAGGTCACCTGACCATCCAATCCTTCCAGCAGGTTCCAGCACATGCCAAGGTATACCAGCTACTTCCATGTCATAAAGGCTTAGTCATGTCTCTTGACCAAGCAATGAGCTGGTGCCCTGACATCTCTTCAGGAGTTGTCAAGTGCAGAATGCCACTAAGTCTGCATGTGACAGGAGTTGATCTGGGGGCAGAGCTAGCCAAGTTGCCTCTATAATGTCCATTGGCAGAAGGGGGTAAATTTTGTGAGCCATGTAGAAATGACTCATTCCTGTAGCACTGTGAATGGATATTTGTTGTGCCCAGAATACCACAGGAACCACTTTGGGCCATTTTGACTTGTTTTTGGACATCAAACAGATATGAGGTTACATATGGGACAAAACCCTGGACATGAGACATGTCACTCTCAATGCACTCCTCTCCCCCTCCCTACAACCTGCTAATCACCCTGTCCCTTCTGCTGCCATCCCACCACTCCAATGCCATTCCACAACCACTTGCATCCCTCACACCTGTTCATTTTCTGGTCACTCCCTGAATGTACTGAGAATGTCAAACTTGTCTACCATATCTCTTGCTACAAATAGGATCTTTCACTCCTAATCCTGAACTGAACAATGCTCCTTCTTCAATCATTTTGGGATCTCACATTCTGGCTTCACATACTTATGCCGGATTATTTCACTGTCCACATCTTCATGGATCACTGCACTCTGGGGTCCTTTCTGCTCAGATACTGTTATGTGGCTGGACAGACAAGAAGCATCTTTTGTTTCCTGCTGGCATGATCAACCACCACATGCACACAGTGGCATGTGCATCTGCTGAGTGATTACTATTTGGTGCTCAGAAAGTTAGGTCACCACATTGGCAGGCTGTAATCAGGACAAAAGCTCTTCTCAGGTGCCCACACAAACATTGGTGGATAGCACTGCCACTGAGGGGGCAAAATTGCTTGTTTTTCCTTGAAGCCAGAAGCAAGAGTATTGCTGCCATGGATGGAATGGAATGCAGACCCTTTGCACAGCCACAAATGGAAGAAGCCTCCTCAAATATGAAAACCCAAATTTAGAAAAACCCACAGATTTGAGCTAAACTAAATGCTGACAGCCACTGTCCAGTCAAGGCCAAGACCAGAGGCTGTAAGGGGACAGCTGGGACCCCTTATCAGCCAACCAACCTAGCTGTCCTGTCATGGCCTCCATACTTGTGCACAACCTGCATGAGTTATTCTCCATCTCCTCTCTTCTTTCCGCCATCATCTACACCATCCAATGTCAAACCCCACCAGATCCACTAGAGCCTCTCACATAAACACTGACTTGGGTACCAGCAGCCAATCCAATGTCCCTAACCCTCCTATGCCCCAGGCCCAAAAAGTCATGTCAAGTGTCTCTCTGGTTGACACACCCTCCTTTTGCAAGTTCATGAGGAAGGCTATGAAGACAAAGATGAGCATGAAGAAGACAATGCAGAAGAAGATGATGACTTGGAGGTGTATCCTGGTGTGCATCTGTTGACAAGGACTGGAGTGAATGGTGAGGATGGAGGGCAGAGTGGCTGTTGTGGATCCCCCCAGGTGAACATTGTTTGTTTGCCACTCCTGAGCTATATGCTGACTTGATTGTAACAAAAACTATCCTGCTGTCCATCCTCCCCTCCCTATGTCTGACATGGATACTAGCAGCCACAAGCTGAAGAAGAAGAAAAAGCCTAGCAAGATGACAAGCAGCAAGCAGGATGATCTCATCTGCAGCAAATGCACATCATGGAGGAAGGCATGAAAAACACCAAGTCATTCCTCAATGTCTGCAGTGCTTTTGGCGACTTCTGCAATGGATGCAGTGACTCTGTTATTGGAATTTGTCAGTCCAGGTGCTTCCATTGCAGCATGTGCTGCAGGGTGCTCAGCAACAATTGTACCCCATGCAAGGTTAGCCGCAATGCTCGAGGCTGTTTCTGGTTTCTTGTCATTGTTGCTGCCCTCAGCAGCTCCATATATGGTACTGTGCTTTTCTCTCTTTTCTAACCAGAGCACTGATCACTGCTGTTTAGGTATTGTCATTGCCTCTAAGAGTCATCTGGGTGAGGGCATGACAATCCCCTTGGGTGCCCCTCCTGTCATGAACATCATTGGCAGTGTTTCTCTTCTCCACTAACATTTTACCTTTCCTGTGTATTCTCACCATCCTCCACTAGTGTTTTACTTTGTCCTGTGCATTCATTTCCACCATACAAATTCCCATTCCCATGCGCATCAGAATACCACTTGTTGTTGTAAACTGTGTTCCAATTGCATGACATGCAATTAATGGGTTGACCTCCTGACTCCACCTCATGTTCAACATGCTGCCCATACATGTTGATCAGGGTGGCAGCAACTGCCTTGTACTGGTTAGGTCTGTGTTTTTTCTGTACATGTCCCTTTAGACCAATTGGTGGTTGATTGTGCCCACAGTGGTGCATCATAACATCAATATCAGTCTACATTGTATCTTTACTACATTCATATAGTTATATATTAATGTAGTTTTACTGTAGTCCTGGTGTCTCAACTTCTGAAGACTGCTTAGGGCCCAGTGCATGAGCAGAACCTGAGTCTTGCAGGCCAAATTGCTGTGTTCAGGAGACCAGAGGCAATTTGCTCCTTGCTATTGTTCAGACACCTCATCTACAGCTCCATTCATGTCAGTACTGTAACTAACAGTTAGCTGGGCAATATGCTAACCTACATGCATAAAGAGATGGAGAGAGAATACCTATCAAAAGACATCACCTTACCATTGTCTATGTTGAACCACCTTTCCCCCCACCAGTGGGTCACCGGCCCTCCAAATGCCTCTGTGGGCATGATCAACCACCACAACTCCCTCGAGAAGCACAGTGCTGACAGAGCTGTCTCTGCAGGCATGATTGACCACCACAAATCCATCAAATGCAGCAGGGGCACTTTGAAGAATGCATCTGAGGTGTGGTATGATTGTATCTATGCTTGCATGTACCCTACAGTCACACATGCTGTCAACATTGTGCTGGATGCAATTCAGTGCCCATCAGGCTGTCTTGCATCTGTTTTTGGCTCTAGCTGCAGGAGTAAGGAGCATGTGTTGCAGCAGAGAATCAGGGAGGAGGAGGAAGTGATGGAGTTGCGATGCATTCAGGCAGAGGAAAGTGGGTTGCAGATGGCTGCGACCATCCAGGGGATCATGGATGCTCCTGCAGACTTGATGGATGTGGTGTGGAGCAGCATGCAAAGCCTATGGCAGAAGAACATCCTGGTTTCCATCCCCCCAAAAGTGTAGCAGCCCATCGCACCTATTGACTCATTAGTCCAAAATGTTCTTCTCTTTCCCTCTTCTTGTAACCCCACCATCCTCCACCAGTGTTTTCCAATTATGTGCAGCATTATCACATGTGTAGAATATATGCCATTGACCAACTGCCCCTCCCAGAAGCATCTGATGCTTGCCAAACTGGATGGTCCCCTGAATGCATTGTAGCATGACACCATCATGTCTGACATCTTATGGCAACCTTCAATCCTGATGTACTCCTCAGTAATCCTCAGCTTGCTGCCAACACAGTATTGCAGCATTTCAAAGCACTCCCGCACAAGGTCTTGGTCACAGTAAGAATTGATGTGAGTGATCATACTCCTTTGGAAGTTGTCCAGAATGAGATACTGGCATTCTGGCAAGCAGCCCTTCCAACATGTCTTTATCAAACATGCTAAGTAATTAGCTAACTGATTCATACCACAGCTCTTCCGGCTGTTTCCTGCTGCTGATGTATCTGCTCTGGAATGCAATATAAGGGATATGCTGGCCGAGTTGGATTCCACTCAGTCTAAAAACACAGACAATGTCCTTCAACCTGTTCCTGAGGTTGCCGGCCTATCATCGGCCAGGCATTCCAGTCATCCCTGTATGCATTTCCATCAAGACTATCTATTGCAGGCAGTGCAGGTTTTGTTGATATCTGTGCTTGCATATCAGCATGGATGTTCTGCATGCATGGTTCAAAGAAGGCTGGTCAAACTGGGTGCTCTCTGACCCAGTCTTCTGCTCTTTGAGATTGTCAAACAGCCTGGAGACGCCCCTCAACAACGCTGGGTTGGATGATGGAAGAAGTACCATGACATTCCACTGGAGCAACTCAATGCATTTGTGAAAGACTGGCACAATTGCTTTCCCAAAGATGGACATTGACTTCTTGATGGATATCTCACCTCTCAAGGCTATCATATCCCATTACAAGACCTCACTCAATCTCTTTGCCATATCAATATGATTCCATGTTTGTTTGGTTGCTGAAAAATTCCTCACTGACTGTACAAAGTCACTGGGCCGAACTCCCTATGGCACCATGATGGACAGCATGGGCTTGTCCATTGGGGTCTTTACATCCACGCTTTTGTGGATGGTTTCTTGTGCTGTGTCACTGCTATTCATGTCAGTCCCACCAACCATGCTGACATGGTACTATCAGTCTTTCTTGAAGGCACTGAGCAATTTGGTGTCCCATTGAGAGCCCATGGAGATCATGGCAGTGAGAATGTTCAGGTTGCTCAATGGATGGTGGAACACCATGGTGCAAATTGGGGCTCCTACATATGGGGCCAATTGGTTCATAACACCCACATTGAAAGAATGTGGGTTGATGTGACCAATTCATTTGGATGGAAGTGGGCCTTATTCTTCCTCAACTTGGAGGCTGATGAAGGGCTCAATCATCAAAACAATGACCATCTGTGGCTCTTGCACTGGCTTTTCTTGCAAGACATAAACAACAATGGGACTGGGTTCCAGAATGAATGGAACTTCCATACCATGTCTCTGGCAGAGGGAAACCAATGTCCAGCAGACCTTTTCCTCAAGGGGTGTCTGCAGCACAGCACAAGAGGCATCCAACTGGTCACCAGAAATGACCAACATTACTACATGAATCCAGGCTCTTATGGGTCTGAAGTTGACATTAAGCTTGCTGAGGCTGAAGAGGACCAGCTGGAGGTCACCATCTCACATGCTGAGACTGAGGTGCAATCCCTGCCAAACGCCCACCTTGAGCCTCTGCCAGCACAGGGGTTCATACATACTCATGGCATTGCCAACCAGATGCCAGCATGCCTATCAAATATTGACTCACTGCCCCCAGATTGTCCTTTGTCAGCAGAGCATATGGGGCAGCTAGTGAATGAGCTTGCACCCCTCTTTCTGTGAGCAGACCTTTTGACAATGAGGCACAGATGGAGGAGGGCCTTGCACACTTGCACTAAGTTACAACAACTTGAAAGGTGAGAGATTGACCAATTTCCTTGCCTTCTCTGCCTCTATGAGGTGTATATAAATAGGGATTAAACATATTTGAAATGAAAAGGGCTGTGGTGGTTGATTGTGCCTGATGATATGTTCATATATCATTCATTCCAATGCCCAGCTGGCATCAGGGCCCTCAGGCTGTCCCAGTTTAATCTTGCACTGCACCATTGATGATGTCTCCCTCACCTCACCCCTTGACGAATAGTCATCATACTACCTACTATCTCCCTTCTACTATGCAGGGGAGGATCCATATGACAAGACAAAGGGTGAGAGAAATAGGGCAGCAAGATGCAAAAATGGTCAACAATCCCACCCCACCCCTCATGTCACCAGCAAGATTGCTTCTCCCACCTTCTCCTACCATCTCTGCCCCTCCAGTCACCCAGATGGACCTGACAAATCAAACCATTGGTTGTATCAATAATGCAATTGATACAACCAGTGAAGGACAGGACTCACCTACACGGACTGTCAATGTTGAGAGGGAAGAATGAGACAGCACTGTGGATCCAACTGTCAACATAACAAGCCCTTTACATATTGCCCCAAACATGCTTGGAGAGTACACAGAGATCAATAGGTGCACTGAACTTTCAATATTGCCAAATTTAATGCTGACTTGGCTGTGTAGCTTGCTGGGAAATCTCGCACAGGCCACATGGGCATGGACTGGTACATTGGCAGTGTCACCCAGCCCCTCAGCATCCCCACCAATGATAACCATTGACATGCCACTGCCGCCAGCAAGCCCTACACATATGCATTCCCTTTCTGAGGGATCTAGACTGCCCAGCCCTTTGGAGCTACTTCCTGACAGACACAATCAACCACCACACATACATGAGGTGGACATCCACTTTGCTTGGCCACCTATTCAGGATAGCTGTTTGCCTTCAACAAGTGCCAATGACATGAGGCATCCTCACCAACAATGCCTGCCTAAGCTCAGTGGATGTCATGATGAACCCAAGTCTGCACCCACTGGCACAATGTGTGTCATCTGTTCTCTGCATCAGAAGTCTTGCTAATCCTAAGAACAGTTAAGCAGTTCTCTGTGTTAGTGATACTCTTCAACACTCAGAAGACTCAAGGAACTGTATTTGGCTGAGCTAAGATGAAGATAGAGAGGGGGGACAGCCTATCAGCCACTGGTCTCATACCCCTTATCTTTGAGAACACACCTACCATCCCTTCACATGGTCTCTCTCACTTCCTCAGCATGCAATACAGGAACTTTGCCATAGCTACATCTACCGTGCCATCTACTTGTAGGTGGGGCAATGACACTTTCTATTGTCAACCTGGTCACCAGCTTTTGGGTATCTTTGGTACACTGTTGGATGGTGATGTTGACCCATTCCTGTGCTTGGTCCCCATGGACCAGGCAAGTCCCCAGACACAGCACTTGAAATTGACATTGCCACAGGATGTCCCCAGGAAGTGGTTTGATGGTCTGGTCCATCTTGTCTACCTAGTGTCGTTAGCTCCTGTTCAACACCACCACATGCTGGCAACACCACCTCGAATGCCTTCCCCCCAGCCGCCTGTTGCCCATATTTGGCAAAACCACTCTCCAGTTGCACCTGCTGTGATTTCATGGACCACACTCTCTCTGTCTTCCCCAGCAGCACCCTTACTCAGCACTCTTCCACTTGACCAATATTCTCAGGTTTCCGCAGCAGGTGCAGTTGCAGTCAACCTCAAGCTGGCCATCCTTCCCTCTCCTCCGCCTCGCAGACATTGACCAAATGGTGCACAGACAAGAGATATCATCAACAAACTGAGTTTCAATGCCAAGGCTGCCTTTCTCAACAATGCCTTCTCTGGAGAGCATTGAATACTTTTAGGAGCAGTCCCCCTCCATGAACTCACAGCAAATACATCCATTGCCTGGTTCATGCAGTGCATCAAGCTCCTGAACATGATTGGCTCAAACCTAGGAATGCCTCAGTTACTGGATTCTAACATGTCCCTTGTCCCTAACACAGAAGGATGGGACAGGTGAATCTCTGCACAAGATGTGGTGGTGTGGTTTGGCAATCACCTCAGAGGCAGTGACATTGCACAGTGAATGATAATCAATCAATGAGCAAGAGTTCAATGCTTGAAGACATTCTGGAATGCTCAGTATGACTGGTACCTCGGTGAGCGTTATCAATGGCAGTTGAGTGAAAACACTTTGGCAGAGGGACACACTAGACTGGAGCTTGCCAATGTTATTGGGTATTGTATCAGGCAGAGTGAAGAAGAATGAGGGCTGATCACAGAAGGTACACCTACCGGTCTCATTGCTACACAAGGCAGCATGTGGCAGCCCAAAACTGTTGAGAGACAAGTTACCTGATTACATCCTGAAATCACTAGATCATGATTATAGGTTCTCTCCTCTGTCTGTAGGAACAAATATCAATGATCATTGCTATGCTTCTCTCTTAACCATCGGTGAGCTCTATTCCCGGAAAGACTTCCCCACCTAGCAGAGGTTACAATTGACCTTTTTGGGGCAAATAATAGGCTGTCTCACAAAGGAGAAGGAGTTGGTGCTGGTGATGCCCCTGTAGGACCCATGCTGCTTTGGGGAGAGTTGTGGTGGTTGATCGTGCCCCCAGAGGCACCTCCTTCACAGCTGTAGGTGCTGAGGGTGTTGTGGTGGCTGATTGTGCCCTCAGAGGCACTACATGGATCGTGACAGAATGGCAAAAGGTATATGCATTGTTTGACCAGAGATGCATCAGTAACATAGGTAAGTTCAGTAAACAAAAGATGCACTCATATAACCATGTTCTCTAAACTGTGTTGAAGTTTGCCAAGGAAGTAAGAAGGAACACAAAAAGACATGATCAAACTCTGCCCCATTGTCATTTGCAACAGTGAGCCTGTGAAAATCTGTGCTGTACTCAATCACCAGGCAACAAGAGCATACCTTGGCATTTACCAGTGTCTCTGAGCTCTGTTCAGGCTCTTGGTTGTCTGCAAGCTTCACCATGTGAGGCCTAATGTCAATCTATATGCAACATGAGAAAACCTGGAAGGCTGTTTGGTGTGCAGTAACTCACCTCAAATTTGCAGGAGATGGGGGGCTTTTCCTGCCCTAACATGGTGATATTCAGCACAAGTCTCTGGATGTGCAGTTGCTGCATCAAGGGGGAGTCAACAGTCCCAAGACAGCTTCTGCTGTTTAGTGTAGAATACAGTGTGCACAAGCTGTCTGAGCCAGGTGAATCGGTCAAGTGTGGCAAACCTTCTGCTACAATAAAGCAGGAAATTGCCTGCTTCATGTTGGACCACTCTTGCTGCAGGATGGGGCTGGGAGGCATTCGAAAGCACATGTGGCAGGCAAGAAAGGCATCTGGATCAATGGTGAAGTTGTGAGAGATAAGACAAAAATGAAGGTTTTGAAGTCTGGAAATGCCATGCACATGGTACTGTTCAAAATGAGTGTCAGGAGGATCCCAACATGGAAGGAAGGGCCCAGCAAAGGTTATGGAGTTGATCAAAGTAATGCAGACCCCTGATAAGAGCAGATACCTGTGGAACATTGGAAGAGATGTGTTGATGCCAAAAAAGGAGATATGTCCTCAGCTTCTGGTGCATCACTTCATGTTCTGCAAAGGAAAACCTCCATGCTGTCATATTTTCTGGCACATCCTTGGGCGAACTTGTTAGGGACTAATAAAGAAGCTTGAGCACCGCTGTCCTTACCACATCAACTGCATGGAGAAGTAGTCTGAAATACTGTATCTGCCCAAATCTTGAATTTTTTTTTTGTGCCAGAGAAGGATCCAGAACATGACTTCGAGCCAAGGCATCCCATGACTGTATCCATTCCACAGCTTTCAGGGCGAATACCCTCATGAATGTGATGTGGTTGCAGAGCTAAAGTGCTGCATTGAAGTCATCTGCTCTGGCCACCAAAAGGAGGAATGGCAAAATGTTGAATGGTAGTGTGTTGCCCAACAATATCCACAGCAGGGATAGGATGCTGATGCTGAGCCAGAAGAGCTCATCAGTATAATGGTACATGTCCAGCAGCTTGATTGATAAATAGCCATCCAAAGTGGTGCTGTATAATTTGGGCTTTTTTGATAAGTAGCAAATGAGCACCATGTTGAATGTGCTTTGGTAGGCCCATCACCAAATGTGACTATACACTGGTGCCCCTCAGCATATCGGGGAGGTGCAAATCTGACTAATTGTGAGCTTTGTCTCCTCAACACAAACCGAATACCTACATTTCCACATTGAAATGGCCTGGTGTCAAGGAATAGCAGTACTGACAAAAGGCCACAACATCTGATTGCTCTGGAACAGGGTAGCATGCCGAAGGTGATGGGTGCACTTTTGCAAGGAGACCCCAGAACTTGCACATGATACATTCAGCAAGAGCATCGAAGGCTGTCTCAGTATTGGTGTTTGCATGACTGGGGTACAGATAAGACTCCAAAGGTGACTCGCAACCAAATGGGGGTAAATTGATGTAATCCCTCACATCACAAGGCCAGCAAGCAAGGCGGCAAGCAAATGCTGCAGTGTGTAACCCAGCCAGCTCCTACTCTGCATGATATATCAGTCATGATGTGCAGATCCACAGCGGAATTGCCTACTCTGCAGGTGTATCCCATCTGCTTCATCCTCTGAGTCTGGGTCAGCAGTGAGACCACCAAAGGCCAGTTGACTGGTGTTGTCATTGAAAGTGAGGTCAATGACTGACACAGAGCTTGACTGATGACATGCACAAACCCGCTGCAGCTCTTCAGGATGAGTAGGTGGTGTTCAGGGAAGCCTAGAGGCAGGAGTTGGGCTGTGGTTGTTGAAGCTTTGGTGGTTGATCATGCCTGCAGGTGCAGCTGGGCTTTGGTGGTTGATGGTGCCTGCAACAGAACCAGGGGTAAGATGGCCTCCAACCCCTCTATGCAGAGTGTGGAGATGTTGGTTGATGCTTTCCGGGTACCCTGCCTGAGCAGTGATGACACCTACAGATGATGTGTGAGGGTGGTGGGTGATGGGCCCTGTGGAAGCAGCAGGCAGTTCTATGGTCGAGGAGGCATCTGAAATTGGAAAGTCATAGCTGATGGTGCCCACCATTAGTCTTGCAATGGGCAGATTCATTGCATCTGCAACTGAAAGAGGAATGCAGTGGTTGATCATGCTGCAAGTGGTCATAGCAGCCAGGATGGAAGCGCTGGTCTGAGGAAATTGGACAGGCAACTTGGATCCAGCATTGCCTATTGAGGCCATATTCCCAGTTCCACCAAATGAGTTCGGAGTGTGGGGATGAGGTACAATGCAGATGGAGGGACCCAGGCAGGAATTGTTGAGATGTCCACAATTTGGTTGACAATGAGAAAGACCATGAAGTGCATAACAAATGAAGCCGAAGTGACATCCAGGCCTGCAGTTTAGTTTGACAGGGAGTTATCTGGCTAATCCTCCAAAGCAGGGCACTGCATCAATGGACATGGATGAGACGCAGGCATCCTATGCTGTGACTGAATGTGCACCTATAAACCCCACATAGCCTCACCCATATGAGCCACCATTTGGGTCCCTCCAATTGCGGTAGATCCTTCTTAACTGCTGGATGATCTCATTTTCTGGCCAAATATGAACAACAGCATATTCACCAGGGATGCCATTATGCTGTTCAGAAGGATGGACAAAGTTGAACAGCAAAGGCTGGAAGGCTGATGTTCTGGCATCCAGAATGGGAGTTGAACTTGGTCTGCTCTTGTGTTCTGCTCCTGCCTCTGGGAGAAAGAGACTATACTGCTGGAGGTGGACCATAAGGCCCTCCTGAAGCTGCAAGAAAGTATGTGTGGAATTGTCAATTTGATGGACAAGACTGAGGGGTCGCAGGCAGAGGAGTAGCTTGGAGAGCTTCTCTTGGTTGAGGCCACCATAAGGTCAAGTGCCATTCAAATTGGAAAGGGGAAAGATGCCAGGAAGACTGCCGAGCTGTCTTTTATTAGTCTAAGTGCTGGAAGTGGAGAACAATCACATACAGGACATGGCAGGACTGCCAGGTAGAGTGATGACCAACATTGATTGTTCCTCATTGGCTCATGATTGAGTAGGTCAGGTGCTGTCAAAGGCCCCATTGGTTTGTCCAGAGTGGACTGGCTGGCAGAGAAACCATGTGGGGCAGGCAATGCATGTGTGCCCAACCACTGTGTGCTGCATGTCTGTGCTGACTTCCATGAGATCTCCCACATCCAGCATGGCTGCCATTGTTTTGTTCTTGTACATTGGATAGATGTCTGGCTGATGTGGCCAGTCTGTCCGCATTCACATTGACATGTTTGTGTGTCATGAGCTGTTCTTGAAATGGAATGTGTCAAGGAAGAGAAACAGCTGGAGTCATTGTGAAGAGACATGCCAGAGTGAACAGCAGCTCAACAGCTGAGAGTCGTGTTGGCAAAGGAAGGGGCTGTATAGTGGACGGGGCTGACTCGTTCTGGTGTGCAGACAAGGGTATCATTGAAATGGGTTGTGGGAAAGACATTGATAGGTATGCTGTGCTGCATTTCAGTGGACTTGGTGGTTGATTGTGCCTGCAGAGGAGCAGACAAAGGAAACTAATGGTGGAATCAGTGGTTGATCATGGCTGCAGAGCAGCAGGCAAAGGAAAGTGTCAGTGGATTTGGTGGTTGATTGTGCCTGCAGGGCTTTGTCCTTCACGCCTTCCAAAAAAAAAAAATAGAGGGTTCAGGGCAAGCCCCCCTGCCCCACATAAACAGAACTTGAAGACACAGTTGCACTTCTGATGACTGAGCTTTGCAATGAGATTCCATATATGTGGGATGCTGCCGCAGATGAGATCAACAGGAAGCATGGAGTGGATGACAGGGCTCACCATGAGGACCTCTGAGGTAGCCCCCACAGCAGCAGGTTGAGGTCAGGTGCAGCAAGAGAAAAATTGTAAGTAAAGCATCATTAGAGAATAGCAGGAGGGATAAGAGAGTGCCTAGAGAGAGACCTGGAGATGGAGGGGTGACTACAAGTGTGGCCTGTGCCTGTGCCCTTGCACACTTGCAAAGGTAATTTCCATTTCCCCTTCTTGATGGTGGTTGGTTTTGTATTGCTGGAGTATCTGGTTCATCTGCCTGAACAGAAAGGTCCAACACCCATGGGCAGGGCCATACCCTTGCAGTTGTTCATACATGTGGGTCAACCAGTGAAAGGTGGGTGTCACTGATGTAGGTCTGTATATCTGAAATGAAGTCAGCCAGACTGGCATGTGATGTATTGTCTTGTTGGGTGTTGGGCCCCAACTCACCTCTATAAACTCTGCAAAGAACTCTCAGTACAACCTGGCAGCCCATTCAAGATTCCATTCTGTCACCTCTCATCTTGTATAGATCTTCACAGCAGTTGCCAACGGGAAGAAGTTGCTAGCTGCAGAAGGGGGCACTCAAGGTTGGCTATAGGGGTTCCTGGTGATAGTATAGCAGGCCTGATCTCTTGCATGCTGCTGAAGCAGGATGCAAGAGACTGGGGGGTATCTGCCTCGCCATCAATCTCAGCTAACCAGGAGTGAGGAAGGTCAAACCCACCATGGCCAGACCATACAAAATCATCAATGCCTGCCATTCATCAGCAGTCAAGTTACTGCCAGAGGGATAGCCAACATTTTGGGGAAGCTTAGCATACCAGCTTGGTTTCTCAAACTAAATTGGAAATATTAGCCCTCTGCCATCACATGCTGGAGGGTATGTACCATCTCCAGCAGTTCATGGACCTCATCAAGCTCTCAACATACTCTGTCTGTGTGCTGTTGAAGGACAATTTGGCTGCCAAGCCTGGAGCCTTTTTTGCTCCTCATGCTTTGAACCCAAACTTTAAACCATAGAGTACAGGATATTCCTGGTGTGATTGATTCACTTTGATTGCCAATAAAACCATGCTCACCAAGAAGTAAACTGTGCATTGGATCTATCATGCCCATTGTGATAGGATCAAAGTACTGTGCTGCACATCCGAATTTTGACTTCAAATCCAATCTTCAAACACCTCTTTGAACAACATGTCAAACTCATCTGGACCAGACTAGTGGAAGCAAGGAGTGGACCCTAGACATAGCATTAAGTAATATAGGATAGGTATTGATTAGTAGTAGTCTGAAGGTCCAAACCACTCCAAACATATATAAGAGGATTCAGATACTTCAGATAGAATAAAGAGAGACTGTAGGGTAAAGCAGTAGTTATTAGGTGTAAGCTATGAGATCACCTGTCTTGAACAAGTGAGGTCAAGAGTTAGTGAGAGAGGAGTCCAAGTGTTAGGGCAACACAGGCTGACTAAGTCTGCTCACCTAAGAGTGCCAAGAGTCTAAGCAGGCAACAAGGAGGTGGAGTAGACCTAATGACTAAGATCTATCTACAGTATAGGTACCTGTGGATGATCCTAAGAGACCAAGTCTGAAGAGACAGTCCCCAGGCAGAGTAGGCCTTATATTTATACCTCTGTGGTGGAACCTGCTATAACATCTTGCTTACTCAGCCTAGTCAGGTGATCAGGTCATATGACCAAGGATGAGGTCATATGAGGTCATGCACAGCCATGCACAGCAGGTCACCTGACCATCCAATCCTTCCAGCAGGTTCCAGCACATGCCAAGGTATACCAGCTACTTCCATGTCATAAAGGCTTAGTCATGTCTCTTGACCAAGCAATGAGCTGGTGCCCTGACACCAAGCATCCATCCCCCCT
The DNA here is from genome assembly GCF_000292625.1 of Dacryopinax primogenitus. Taxonomy (NCBI): domain Eukaryota; kingdom Fungi; phylum Basidiomycota; class Dacrymycetes; order Dacrymycetales; family Dacrymycetaceae; genus Dacryopinax; species Dacryopinax primogenitus. The sequence goes on along the minus strand of NW_024467206.1, from coordinate 108,892 downwards.
GCTGGAACTGATCTGAGCCTCGATTTGAACTCTTGACCAAAGAAGACCACACTCATTCACCCCATTCAACTCTCTCCCCTTTTCCCCTCTCCTTTGGACTCCCCTCAGATTGCTGCATCTGGCTTCAGAACTTGCACTGGACCCTTTGAATTGGCATATGTGTGGTTCTACCTTAGGAGTCAACCTTAGATTTGGCCTGGTTTTCTCTAGTTCTAACTTCTGTGAAGCATGGGCTACCACAGTTGACTCCCCCTCCAGCAGACCTTCTCCTGACACCTCATTGGGAGGTGTAGAGTACATTTGGTGACCAAAGTAGGATCTTCAAAAAAAATCTGGTTGGGGAGAAAAGTTGTGGCATTGAGTAGCAGATTGAGTAGTCCACATAAGCAATCATCAAACTGACCACCTGAAGTGGGGTGCAATTCTGAAACCAGAAAACAACCTCAGCCTTCAGAGTTGACCCCTGCCTGCTCTAAAAATCTGCCTCCATTAGAAAGCTTATCTGACTCATCCACTCGCCCAAGGCAGATGCCATCTACAACTATGGATTTGATCTCAGAAGAAGTCCAACCAATGAGCCTACCCTTGGACATCAAATGAGCCCTTGAAAACCTATCCATAAACATGCTGGATCTGGTGATGCCACTTTGAACAAGCAAGCATGCTCCCACACTGCTCTCAGCTTGACCTGAACACATTATCCAATTTCTTGACAATGTGCAACAACTGTGTGAAAGCTGCAAGGTTCCACAGGAGAAATGGGTTCAGTACTGCCTCAAATACATCGATGTGGAGGTCTGTCAGGTATGGGAGATGGTGGAAGAAAGTCAAGCAGCAAGTCCAAAGTTAAAAGAGTTCCGAAAGCAGATTCTAGCTTTCTACCCAGGAGCTACAGATTCACGCCAGCTGTATTTGAGGCTCAATCTGGAGAAACTTGTTTTGAAGAGTGTGGCCATTCCCATGGACAGTAGAGCTCAGTTTGGAGAATATCAATGGCAGTTCTTGAGAGTATCCCAGTGGCTGGTTCAGAAGGAGTACCTTTCAAAGACTGAACAACAGCAGATGTTCATGCAGGGATTTCACTCAGAGTTTCAGGAGAAACTTCAATTGAGGCTCCTCTCAAAATATCCTGATTCCATACCCAACAACCCATGGCCCTTGGACAATGTAGCAAAGATGGTCATGCTCCTACTAGCAAACACACCAGCAAGTGGAGAAATTATTTCTTACAGTCCCGGAATGGCAGCTGTGACAGTCAAATCGGAAACAGAAGTGGCCCTAGCTCAAATCAAGAGTTCAATTCCAAACATAAAGGTGGAAGTGAACCTGAACATGCAGGAACACATGTTAGAGGTCCTAACTGGGCTAGAGGAAAAGTTTGAAACAATGTCAACCAGGGCAATGTATAATACGAGCCATTTGAATGACCAGTACCAGAATTTGAATCAACAGTCAGGTGGACATCAAGCTCCAAACAATGAGAGGAACAGCCAGAATGGATGCCTATGGTGCTGAGCACTAGATCACTTCATGAGGGAGTGTTCTCCTCTCAATGAGAGCCTTCAAACCAGTTACATCATTTGGAACTCCCAGAACAGGACCACACTACTGGATGGAATGCCAATTCCCTCATGGCCTTCTGGGGCAATGAGAGACTGTGTTTGCATGTGGTATGCCAGGAACATGCCAGCTGCCATGAAAGAGGCCCCAGCTGCAGATACTCAACTGGCCCCTGTCCACATTGTTCAGGCTTTCACAGGTGCCAATGACTTTCTAAGCTTTTTGAAACTGTCTCAAGGTTTGGAAGTGAACATGGTGGACTCAGCATTGGTGGCACAGGAAGTGGAACTAAGGTTGATCATCATGTCCCTTGAAACCAGGCTTGAAGAGGCAACTCAGAAACAGGAAACATACTGAGCCAAACTTATGTCCCAAAAGGCAAAGGACACATGGTCAAAATGGAGCTACAGGAACTGGAACAGAACACAACACCAGAGGAAGGACCATCCTGTTTGAAGGACCTTTCCAAGGCAGCTGAAGAGGAAACAGAAAAGGACATCCACCCTCAAATGCAGTTCCAAGCTCCCACAGAAAATGATATGATGGTCAAAATGGCTATTTTGAATATAATAAAAATCCAGGTAATGGTGTCTCTTGAAGAAGCAATGCCCATGTCCCCTCAGATCTGGAAACATCTGTTCCAGCAGACACAATCTCAGAAAGTACCTCAAATGGCACCCATATGGAACACAATGGCCGCTATTGAGGAGATTCTGGCAGGAGCAGAGCCAGTAATGCATACAGAGGAGCACAAAAAGCCCACACTTCCAAGAAGTATTATAGTGGCACTGGAGGTGGTCAGATTGAGGGACATCTCCATCAAACTTGGAGACACTGGGTTTTGAACACTTGGCTGCCTTGATTTGGGATGTTTGCTCATCATCATGCATCACATGGTCTGGCATCACCCGGGCTCAGTTTACACTTTTATGGAAAAGGTACAGATGAGGTCAGCCAATGGAAGCATCAGCAGTATGTTGGGGTGTGCTCAAAATCTTCAGATAACAGTTGGAAACATCTCCGGTCTGTTCCAGGTGCATGTGGCGACTATGTTACCAGTCAGACTGCTCCTTGGAAGGCTGTTCCTAACCTTGTTCAAGTGTTCAACTCAGGATTTTGAAGATGGATACCAGGAGATCACCTTCACCTGTCTCACTATGTGGAAGACTGCCATTGTCACCACCTGTTTGTCAAACCTGCATGCATCAGAGGATTTTCAAGAGTCAAGGAACTGAGTTACACTCAGAGAGACTCCCCACACAGTAGACTTATGGTGACAACTCCAAAGCTGAGAGAGCCAGTGTGGCAATTTCGAGGTTTGAATGTCAAACTGATACCTGACATCCTGGCCATATGTTATATTGATTCAGGAATCCATCACCAGCAGTACCAGTATAACCTGTATTTCCATAAGCTTCTTGCCTGTGCCTACCCCCCAACCCTCGCTGTTTGAAAGTATAAGAAAGTGGCTGACTGTATCAAGCGAGTGCCAGCAGCACATCCCAAAGCATTGAAGATCTATCATTGTTTCCCATCCAATCTGTTATAACAGTTAGAACCATTACCAGTCTGACCACCTGATTTCATTCCAGGCACTTGGCTTATGAAAGAGCATTTCAAAGTGCTCAAAATCAACAAATTGAAATTCCTCCTTCCTGAAGAGGAGAAGCTTGCAGCCTGGGTGCTGAAGACACACAAATATGCATTTTCATGGGCTGAGTTGGAGATCGGATGGTTTTGAGCTGATTATTTTGATCTGGTTATCTTTCTGACCATCAAACATGTTCTGTGGCAGGAACAAAACATTCCCATGCCACCTGCCCTCAAGGAAGATGTGATTAAAGTCCTTCATGCCAAAGTAGCCACAGGCACCTTTGAATGCTCTCAGTCAGCATATCAATCTCACTGATTCATCATTCAAAAGAAGAACTGAGAACTGAGGCCCATCATAGATGCCCAGCCTTTAAACCAAGTCATGATAGGAAGCAGCACAGTCCCCCCATTGACCAAACACATCTTGGAAGACTTCAGATCAAGAGGACATTATGGACTTCTAGATTTCTTTTGAGGATTTGAACAGCATCCTGTCACCTTGAAATTGAGGGACTACACATTGTTTCAGTTTCCCATTGGCCCCCTCAGAGATACCATTGCACCCATGGGTGCCCACAACATGCCAGGCATCATGCAGGACAACATCAACTTCATTTTCCAGGACAAGATTCCTCATTTGACCACCCTGTTCATCAACAATATCGGAGTAAAAGGGCCCAAGACTTGGTATGAAAAGGCCAATGGGGAGTTCAGAATGATCCCAGGCAACCCCAGTATTCAATGGTTTGTTTTTGGGCATCTCAGAAACATGTATTGAATCATTCAGCAAGCCAAACACACAGGAGGATCCTTCTCTGGACCCAAGGTACAACTGTGTGTCTCAGAAATAAAACTCCTCAGATACAGGTGTTGCTATGAAGGCCACACTCCAGACCTGTTGAAAGTTCAAAAGATCACCAAATGGAAACTGCTGTGTGAAAATCTCTCAGAAGTCAGGGCATTTCTTGGCACAGTAGGCATCCTCTGCATCTTCATTGAAGGATTCACTGAAAAGGTGCACCCACTGGAGCATCTGAAATGCAAAGGTGTACCATTTGAATTTGGACTGGAGCAATACAAGGCAGTTCAAGTCCTCCAGAAATTGGCAATTGCAGCTGAAATGAACAATGTCCTCAAGCCTATCGGTTATAAGAGCAACTGGCATATTACCTTAGTGGTCAACTCTTCAAATATCAGTACTGGGTTTGTTTTGTATCAGAACAATGAGAAAGGAAAGTGCTGCCCATCATGCTTTGGATTGATCAACTAGAACAAAGTCAAAAGTAAGTACTTGCAACCCAAGCTCAAGCTGTACAGTCTCTACCAGGCACTGAAAGTGTTTTGAATCTGGCTCATTGGTGTTCCAATTTCAATGTTGAGGTCAACCTGAAATACATCAAAGGCATGCTGAACCACCCCAACATACAACCAAGCATTGTTCTGAATTGATGGATCCACTGGATCCATCTTTTCAATTTCAAACTCCACCATGTCATGGCTGAACAACATACAGCACCGGATGGCCTTTCAAGATGACCTGTGGCCTGCCAATCCGATATTGATGACCATTTCCCCAAGTTCAAAGATGATGACACCCTTGGCCTGTCTTACACATTCATATTGGAACAGTCCCTTTGAAGCCCTGTTCCAAATTTTTTGAACCCCCCAGAAGAGGTGCTACCAACACTCAAAAAGACAAAGGAGGTAGACAACAAGATCCTAGCAATTTGACAGTACTTGAGGAACTTTTGAAGACCTCAAAGTCTAACAGATGTGCAGTGGAAGTCATTCCTAGAAAAAATGTTGCATTACCTCCTCGAAGGCCAGGACAATCTATACAAACAGGACAAAAACAGAGAACATCGGCTCTATATTGAATTCAAAAAGAGGATCAATGTCCTTCAGAACATGCATGACAAAATTGGACACAGGGGCTTTTGAATGGTATATGACCACATTTGACTTTGTTTCTTCTGGCCAAATTTAATGGATGATACAAAATGGTACCTGAGGACATGCAACAAATGCCAACAACAACAGATGAGGCACATGGTTATTCCGCCCACAGTACAGACACTGCAACCCTGATTCTTTCAAGCTCACTGTGACATGATGTTCATGCCACCTTTGAAAGGTCAATATTAAGGAATGAGATATATTCTGCAAGCTCAGTGTTTGCTTACCCACTGGCCAGAGTACATGATCTGCTGGAAGGAAATGGCCAAGGTCATTGAAGACTTCATTCATAAGAACATCCTCTGTCATTGGGGTGCTATCCACAAACTCATCATGGATAACAGTTCTCCCTGGATTAGTGCTATGAATTCCCTCAAGGAAAAGTACCACTTGAACCACATTCTAATTTCAAGCTACAATTTGAGGGCCAACAGAATAGTCGAACAAAGTTATAGAACAGTTCAAGAATCAATTATTTGTTTGATGTCCAAAGACAAGTTGAAATGGCCTGAAGTGGTTCCAGCCATATTCTGGGCAGAATGAATATCTATTCACAGTGCTACAGGAATGAGTCCCTTCTACATGGCTCACAGAATTCACCCCCTGCTGCCAATGACTATAATAGAAGCAACTTGGTTAGCTCTGCCCCTGGACCAGCTCCTATCACATGCAGATTTAGTGGCATTCCATGCTTGACAACTCCTGAAGAGACCAGAAGACTTAGCAGAAATCAAAAGGAGGATTTTGAAAGCTTGATACATGAATGCAGAAAGGTTTTGAGAATAATTCAAGAACCTGGTGTACAATCACAATTTCAAAATGGGTGACTTGGTCCTCATAAGGAACAGCAAACAGGATGGCCCCCTCCAAGATAAGATGCAGAGTCAATATATGGGACCATATATTGTTGTTAAGCAGAGATCCAGAGGTGCCTACATAGTGGCTGAACTTGACAGTTCAATATTCCAACATACTATTGCCAAGTTTAGGGTGATACCCTACCTGGCTTGGAAAGACATGTCAAGTGCAGTTGAGACAGTCCTTCAAAATCTTGAAAACACAGACTTTGAAGTGAACAAACCAGACCACAAAGCAGAATTTGAATGCTTGAATGAGGAAGCAGAAGAAGAAGAGGATGAAAGCAAGAACCAGGAGATAGGCGGAGATGTTGTGGAAGACAGGGACAAAGAAAACAACTTTGAGGTTCAAGAAGAGGATCTGGACAAGTTTGCCCTTCGATTTGATCTCAGAACAAGGATATGAACCAGCACACTAGGAAAGAACAACTTCACTATACCCATACCAAGAAGTGTATCTCTGTCAATAGGGAATGCATATATCTGAAGTTCATTCCGAAAAAAATCACACGATCATTCTCAGGCACTATTTCTTTCAACTGCACATTAACTAGCATACATGTCTAAATTGGGATAATTCTATCTACGATCCTGCTCCCTCGATACCTGCCACAACTCCATATCTACACCTCGAATTGAGACCATGGGACAATGAGATAAAGAAAAATTCTGTTCCAAGGATCAGTTCAAGCAAATCTGAAAGCGAATCTGAAATACTCACATTTGGCCCACTGCTTGCCCTTGTCCGCCCGGTGGGAGGACTCACCCTTCTCGCTAGAGTCATCATGACGAGGGTGGTAGGCCGCCTGGGCCTTCTCCAACTCTTCATCCACCACCGGGATTGGCTTGCCCCTCTTGACATGGTAAATGGCATCAGTGGCCTCGCGAGCATTCCGAGGCGCCACCATGACGGAGAAGTCATCATCGTCAATTTCGCCGGATTTCTTGATGTCGGAGTGGAGCACATGGAGGCTCTCACTAAGGACGGCGTGCACGACATGAAGGCCTCTCAACCGTCGTACAAGAAAATCCGAAACGATCTCAAGACGAGAACCTTGGACTCGATGTTCCCCGTTCTCCAAAGCAGCTCGAAATCTCAGTCGTTACAGCCAAATGTGGAAAGTGGGAAGAAAGAAAAAGCACCTGCTATCTCCGAGAGTCAGCCTCACTTCCCTCCCTGTACGGTCACGTGCTGACCTGCCTAGAAAGCAGCGACTGCGGCCATGTTCGTCATAATTAAGCACCTGGTGCCTTGGGACCAGGTGGAGCAGGGTTACAACGTAGAACTGATCCACCACTCGAGCAACATGTTGTTGCTCAGATTGGACTTGTACGCAGAGTTTGACCGTCTCGACATATGCCTGGAAGAAATCGAGGTGCGTAGACGGACGGTACTGGGTGGCAATTGTGCTGATAGCGTTCCAGGGCGCGGAGAACGTCTACTGGCTTGGGACTACAAAGAAGGGTTAGCATACCCAAAGCTGGACCAAAGGATCAGCTTTGCGGACTGCAAGCACGGCGTTCCCGCGCCTCGCAAGGAGATGCTGCGGCTGCACACCGCTTGTGCGACTGTGGCCCATCTGTCGGGTGCGGATGAACGATGGGTGAAGGAGTATAGGGATCCAGGCGATGATGATCACCTTGAGGGGTTGCCCGAGTATGGGGTGGCGGCGGAAGCAGTGGGTACCCGGCATGCACATGGGCCCGAGACGCTCGACGAGATGTTGAGGATGGCGTACTACTAGCACGGGATCGCGGTGTGGTAGGGGCGCGCACACGGAGCATGCAATGACAACGTTGGGAAGCAATGGTGTGGTACCTGCAAAATTGTCGTCCTGGGTATTTGTACAAATGACACTTGCGCATATGAATGAAACAGCGTGGTGAGAGTATAGGGCTGGCTACACGGCAAACTCAGCGGCGCGTTGTAACCACGCCCCAACTACTGCGGGGCAGTCGATGATCTTGGGAAGGTAGGCTGTTGCCCACTCCTCGCGATCAGGGCTGACAGTCCATAGCGCTTTACAGTACTCCCAGTAGGACGGCATCCAGCCAGCTTGGTGCCAGTCAACAATTGCCATAACGTGCGGCACCTCCGACTCCGCCCCAGGCCAATTTCCCCACCGCAGCTGTTGCCACAGCCAACCCAATTTCCATCCCGACTCGGACCACTCCTTCCATGCACCCACCAGCCCCTCCTTTGTCCACCACGACGGCGCGGACACGATGATGTTGCCAAGGTGCAGATCCCCATGCGTGAGCTGGATTTCAACGTCGTCGGGAAGGTCGCCTCTGTGGGGATGCTGCACCGTGGGGTCGAACAGAGTGGGCCGCATGAAAAAGTCATGCAGTGCGGTTACAGAGTCGAACGTCATGAGCGGTGCCCCTCTACGCTGCTCGAGGATCCTGTCCTGCAGCGGTCGTCGACCAACGGATCCTGTAGAGAGGTCAGTGCGGTTGGCAACCAGGCAGCGCAGGTATGCACCAATGTAGGGCGTGCTCGAGTCCAAATGGACACATCTCACCTTTCCCATCATCTCGTTGAGCTCGAGGGCGATGGCCTCCTTCTGTGACGCGGACAGCCAGTCCCATCGCTGACTGAGGGTGACACCGGGAATGAGCTCCATGTAGAGATAGACAACATCCCCCTCGGTCGTCCAACCGTAAATCTCCGGCGCAAAGGTGATACCCTGCCGTCTGAGGAATGCTAGGCACTCGCCTTCGGTGACGGACGCGCCATGACCGAACTTTACGAGTAGACCAAGGTGAGGGAACCGTGCTGGCGGCGGATATAGCCCGAATGATTCGATACTGGCGCCCGGGAACTTGCACTGTGCACGCACTTCGGCCGGGGTGGGTAAGCAAGCGTGAGGATTGTTTTGGAAAAACGTCGACTTTTCAAATACATAGCATATAGGGCTGGGTGATGGAGTGGGGGCAGACATGCAGTGGACGGGTGGTGGAGAGGCAGGAGAAGCGTACTATGGTCTAATCCTCACCCACCCCATCCTAGACATGTATGGCCTCATTGTCGTCCTCCCATTCCGACTCGTCGTGCCAGGAGCAGCGTCGGCGGCATGCCGACCCACCCACTGATCGGCCATTGCAAGCTCAGGCATTGTTTCATGGAACAACCGGCCGTCGATATGCTGACGTCCTTGAGTCCCTTTGCACACACAACTGCAGCTCACGAGCTCCGGTTGCACCATCTCCCGGTCATCTTCATCCCGGTCCCCAGTCCTCGCCAGCCCACCTCAAGGTTGGCGTCGCAAACATCACAGCGCAAGCAACGCATCGGTGGACTGCCGACCCCCTTCACGTCCACGACATCCACGACGGTCGTCCGTCTCAACCTAGACACGTGCCATCGCAGGACGGCTCGGCAGTCGACCCGCATCCAGCAAAGCTCGGAGATATCCTGGCTCCCGATCTGCTTTTCCTCCGAGCAACTCGTCGTGGGCCGCGCCTGGCACACTATCGTGCAAGGCTACAAGAGCAAAACCGTCGCCCAGCTCCAAGACGTTTCCATCGACGAGGCAAAGGGTGAACGACATCTCACAAGACTATCCAAGCGACTTATCACCTCTTCATCCACACCGTCTACAGGGTCTCCGTCCCCAGCCCGATGGCGACACCGTCCACCGCCCGGTCGTCGCACCAGGGGACGATTTGCGACGACGTTCACCTATGCTGGGGGCGCGTCTATTGGGGGACGCCGGTAAAATCCTCCCCCCCTCCGGCCCCGCAGGGGGAGACGGTGGAGGCGCCGAGGGGGGCCGTCGTCCCCCTCGAAGAGTTGTGTGCGTCCTCTCGTGAGGTGGACGTGGGAGGAATGGAGGGGTCCCTCACAGTACGCACCCATCTTATACCATCCCGTGTGCAAAGCTGAAGATATGGTGTCAGAACGGACATGGCAGGATGTGTCTTTTGCTGCGCCCTGGCTGGTGGCATATGCGAGTACAAGAGCAGCTGAGTAGGCCTCACTCAAGCCCACGTTTCCCCTCGATCAATTGTCCGACACCACCCATCAGCGGAGTTGTTCGTCTCCTACACTTCCACGAATCAGTCGCCGTGTCATCCCGGGACAATGTCTCCTGAACAATGACGCAAGTTAACCCCTTGGTGCCTTCCCGGTCGACCCAGCCCCCAACACCTAGTTATCAAATATGTCAACCTCTCCAAGGGCTAACACGCCCGACCCAAGGATCATGATCATCACGCTCACTCACCAACCGTTGGGGCTGATGATTGACGTTTATCATTTCCCATCTGCGCGGAGGCTCTCCCTCTGCGGCAACTGGTACTCTCGAGACTCCCACAGCACTCTTCCTATCTCACCCAGTTGGCCATCAGGAACCTGGATGTCTCGACTTTACTTCTCCTATTCATTGCTGCTGTTGGTACCATGTATTCGCACGAGGACCTGACCCACCTGGCAATAACATTCAACCAGCTCATGCGGCACCTAGTCAAGTACCTTTGCGAAAAGAACGAGCGCACAATGTTCGACGTGATGGTTGTGCAAGCCTGGCAACAGAGGAAGGCTCATTACGGCCACTCTCAGAACGCACCTCCTGCACCCGAGTCTCTCGTATGTTGTCAAAGAATATCAAAGACGAAATCCTACTACTGTACCAGAAAGTCCGAAGGCCTTCCACAATCTCCTGCTTAAGGGGATAATGTCCCTGGCACTGCCCATTTGCTCTCGCTATCCGACGATGGGAATGACGTGCTCAATCAGCGTGTATGCATCTGCTAGGACCCTCTTCGGAGCGCACACGAGATGAGTAGTATGTAGGTGTAGGAATACACACATCCCAGCGCCAAGCAAAATCACTTTAGCCATTCATTTCCTCTAATTGTTGCACCTACCTTCAATGCATCTCTCATTGGGATGGGGACGGTAGGGCTTCCACTCCAGCCCAAATTTGGCAATGTCGATTTCAAGGCTTATCACATCGACTTCAGAAACTTAGCTGTTTGTCACATCCAATAGCGAAGAGGCAGGTTGAACTTATTGTTCTTCGTGCCACAGGCCAACTATGCCATATCACAGGCACTTGTCACCGATATTTCATATGCAAAAGCTTCATTTTATGGCTGCAACTTTGCCAGCTACCAAGACGCCTGGTATACGGGTCGAAACACGAGCACATACGTTAAGGGTGGTACGATCTATGGTGAGACAAACTATGTCTTCGGTTTTGGCACCGTGTATGTGCTTCAGATATATGGATGCGAGGACGCTTAATACGATGTTGGAAGATGCTTCGAACAAGTCACTTTTGCGAATCGGGGTTGTGGGGGTGCTTTAGTGGCATGGAAGGGCACAAATAAATCTGATCGTATGTGCATATCAGTATTGATAACTAGTCACCGTAACGATAATATCCACCAGGGACGGGCACAACCCCCATCACCCCTGGTAACCACTATGATGCCTACATCAGCAACTCACAGATCATAAGGGTGCGTATTTTGGCATTGTGAAGGCTTTCACTCATTCTGCTACAGAGTCCAGATGCCAACACAACGCTGGACCTCACCAGCAAGTGCTATCTGGGTATGGAAATTGACTTGATCAAGGTATTTCTTTCTCAAATTCATTAGGACGGCCCTGGAATGATGATGCAACGACTGTAATTATTCGGACTTATATGGATGACACTGCAAGTACTGATGGTCACCATAGAGAGAATGCCTGCCATCTAACATATGGAGAGATCAATGCAACTGGCTTTATTCCTTTGAGTGGTAGGCCACAAGTCATACTCAACCCGACTTATTACGCAGAACATGGGTCATATGGTAGGTGTTGGTAATGTACATGAGCTGTGGACACTCATACGCTGACAGGTCCGGGTGGAAATATATCCCAGCATGCTTCAGCAGACCATGTGTTAGACGCCGCTCGAAGACACCGGAGAGCATCGACCTATCTAGCGACAGCTCCCAGCCCACCGCCCCGTCGTCTTCCTCGGAAGAAGAAAAGAAGAAGACACTCACGACAGAGGAGAAAATTCCCCAGGTTCGGGATGCCATTCACTGTGGATGGGGTTATCTGCCGGAATGTGTCATGTTCGACGAAGCTTTCTGCCATCCCTGAATATATTCTGCATACCTCGTTCATCAACCTCAGATGGTCTGTCGGAGAACCGCCATGCTTTCAGTATCGTGTGGGGGAGAGCGTTGATATCTCCCTGATGGAAGAAGTTGCTGCCTTCAATAGTCTTCCTTCGACGGATAAGTTGGATGATCCTACTCGGGTGGGTGCGGTTTCGCATCTGTCGACTTCTACTGAACTTGTGCAGGTTGATGAAGCTAAGACTGAAGTCAGGGAGTTGAAGGGGGGTTGGGTATGTCATCTGCGGCCATTCGTTGATTTATCCTTAGCTGACGTACCCCTACAGTGCAAATGCTGCGAAGAGGAGTTTGCGAAACAGCAGAGTAAAGTTTAAACGTTGCATTTGTGGGGGGCCCGTGTGCTTGAGTGCTGGTATTGGGGAGGATGAGACATGGGCTTGTCGTAACTGCGTCGATCGTGGTGCACGCTGCCCATTCGCGGGTGGTACATATCCTCGTCTTTGTGCGGCGCTCCCTCGCTGATATAACGGCAGATGTGAAGAAAGTGCTGGCTGACTTCGCCGCTCAAGGCGTAGATGACAGGAATGTTCTGGAGCATCGAAAGGCGTACAATCATCCCATCTTCTTCAAAAATGCCGACGATGTTATGCAGAAGTTGCTGCTTCAGAAGTGGTGAAAGGTGCAGACCGAAAACGCTCGCCTTTGCCACTTCGCTGCCAAGTGTGATGATGACACGACTAAGACCGCTCCGCTCATCGTTGATACTTCGCCGTCCCTTGACCTCCCGCCTGGTCCGACAACCTGCGCCTGCCGGTCGCGTCTGCCGGAGACGCTGACGCTGTTACGGTGTTGATTTACAAGGAGAGAGGTTCGTACCCCTCCTTGTCTCTCAACACGATGATGATGTTAATACAAATGAGCTTATCCGTAATTTTTCCGGCAGACTCGAGGAATTGAAGACTATCCTGAAGCAGAACAGGGTGTGCCATCCCGCCATCTGCCCTGATACCTTCACTCTCGAGCTGACACTGCTGCAAATGAAGCTGAAACAAGAAATGGAGGCAAACAACACACTTTGATGTGTGTTGTACCTCTGCTATTTAGAGTCTTCCGATGTATTTCATGATGTCGCTCATGTCCCACTGTCTTCTAATCCGTACATGAATACTGAGGTATCGATGTCAATTTCAGTAGAGTGAAAATGCATATATTGCTCTGTATCGTATCTCGGGATGGTACATGCGGCAGTCTTTGATCGCACTCCTACTACCTTCCAGATGCTGCCTTGAACCCCGTTTACCCCTTCTTCATCACTTGAGAAGATACGCTTGCTTCACATTTGTCGATGATGTCTCTTTTGCTTTCGACCACGGCTTTGACCTGTTATTCCTTTCAGAGTTTGATGCAGTCAGGGTGCATGTCCTCTTACCACTGGCATGCCCTGCACCATGGTCCGCCATTTCCCAACATCGACGGAACCGCCTCCTTCATATGGCCTCTTGGGACCTGAACTGGTTAGTAATGGTGTATCTTCATCCACATTTTCGGTGGTGGATGAGTTGGGCGTGCCGTACTCCAGCATCTCATGCTCGATGTTGTCCTCATTGGTGTTCGGCATTGACTCTGTGGTGGAAGTATTAATGTTACCAAACTCCGCCATCTGTATTGCTTATCAAAATCACGTGATACGTGTTTGCGTTGTCATCTCCCTCTGCTTCCGAGAAGCTCGGTGAAGAGGCTGTGCGACGGCAACTGCCTCCGCGCCAGGGAACAGCCTAGAGTCAGCAACGGCCGAGCTCGGCACCTTCTACTCCATTGTCAGCAAATATGGCCCCCTCCAGTGACGCAGCCCTGGGTGACCTCGAAGGAACACCGGGGCGAGTGATAACGAGATCTAGTGGCCGAGTCGATGAGAAAGGAAAGGATGTCGACCAGGTGCAGACGTCGAGATCTGGCCAAAAAGCAGAGGGAGGGAGGAAAACCCGACGGCAGAACTTGAGGGCTAAGAACGAGGTTCATAACATCAACGTCGTAGGATCCAACAAACAGCAATACACAGACCAGATGGGGATTGACGAGACCATCGGTCGTCTGAAGATGAAAGTATCCAAAGATTGGAAAGTGTCACAGAGCGAAATGCGGGTGATCGCGGTTCGTACCCTAACCAGTTGTTTCCTAATGTCCTTCTGACAACGAATCGCTGCATAGCTTGACCAAACACAGCAGCCCAATGGTCCTGATGATCCACATTTCCCATGGCCCACAGGTGAAAATGAAGAAACGCTACCAAACGTCACGTCCATCGGGGCTGCGTTACGTCTTACGGGTATCGAGGGCCCGGACGAGCACAAGTACCACTTCTTCGTTTGGACCCAGGAGACGGGTACGGGGCCGGGTGAACACACACGCAAAGCAGAGGAGTCTGCCGAAGGAGAGGAGGCGCGAAGGAAGAGGCAAAGGCAAGACACCGTGTTGCGAAGTACGTATTATCGTGATACTCGTTACACACATTGCTGACAATTGATTAAAAGATGTGCAGCGAACACTCACACTTGCTCTCCGGGCGCCCCCGCCGTCCACAGCTGCCACCCAATCGGGAATGGCCACAGCCAGCGCGACCTCCACCATCTTCGACGGTCGTGGGGGTCGGATTGGAATGTCTGTCAGCATCTACTCGCCCATCTTTGCAAACCTCCTGGGCGAGCTGCGGTCAAGCACAAATAATATACCGCCCGCCGATGTCTGTAAACTGGCAGAGCAACTCTGCGCGGACTCATCAAAGAATTATTCTGACGAAGACGCACGAGTTGCAGCTGTCTCACCCACCATGGACGCTTTGCTTGGCCAAACCTCAGCGAAGACTGTCACCACGCAAAACACATCCTCAGACCGCTCTTACACGACAAGCGTTTTCTCCGATGCATCGGGACAGGTCGAAACAGCTGTCGCCGAATACAAGAATGTCCTGGGGTCAGGGAAAGCGGAACCCATTTTTCAGGGCGTCAGCTCGGCTCGGAAGTATTGGGCGCAGAAGGAGGTACGAACATTCATTTATATATAGGATTGTCTCGTTGACTTTCCCGATATTGAAGCGTGAAGATGTCCGTCGTGTGTCCCCACATCCTGTCATTTCCATCGCGCTGGCCGGTCCGTGGATGTTCGTGCAGCTTGTGGTGTTCGCAGAGGTTGTCATCGCCGAAACGGTTCCCGAGCTATGTGTCCCGTTGCTGGCCAACGCTGGTCAACACAGCGATCACACACGCGATTTGGCAAAGAAGTTTGTCCCGCTCAGGAAAGCGATGCAACGATTGAGAGACTATTACCGCAACCTTCCGAAGCCACCACCTTCCGACGAAATATCGCCGTATCTCCCCGCCTGGACAAGTGTTGAACTGCTCGATTCTGACAAGCGGGAAGCTCACCTGACTTACCACAGACGTCTATTGGATGACTTCAGGAGCCCCCTTTTCGAGGCGGATCTCCGTGCTGTCGGTAGCGAAGTCTCACAGCGCTGTGTGGTCAAATTTTGCTCGACATGGGGCACCGCGGCCCACAGATTGCTTGCTGAGAAAGGCTTCGCGCCACGGTTGTATGGGGTGAAGGAACTTCCCGACGGGACGAAGATGGTGGTCATGGAAAAGCTCAGTGGGGAACCGATCTTCAAACTTGACAAAGTCCCTCCGGACGTTGAGAACGACCTCAGGGAAGCTGTCAAAATCCTGGGCGATCGGGGTCTTGTGCACGGGGATCTAAGGTCGAGTAATATCATATGTACGAAGGAAACTACGAGATCGTTGGGGAAGATCATCGACTTCGATTGGGCGGATAAAGAGGGCTTTGCACGATACCCGTACGACCTCAACGACATCTCTGAAATCCCTTGGGCGCCAGGAGTAGGGAGGGGAGAGCTCATCCAGCGTTCGCACGATGTACACATGCTCGAAGTGAGCCTGTGTGGGAACCGTGTAGTTTCCCATTCGCAGTCAATCTTAACTCGCATGACATGATCTGTACCCTCCCCGTATCATGATGTCGTCTGGTACCTGTGCCGGATAACTAGATAGTAGATTTGTACAAGTTGTACTGATTGATCTTCCACTTAGCGATGAATGTAGTCGAGCGGTATGGCGGTCCGATCCGCAACGCTCAGATTCATGGTAGGAAATCAGCCCAGTCCGGCCGGCCTGCTTGATGTGTCAGAAAAATCTGCCACGCAGAAGATGGTTTGCTGTTCCGTGAAAACGGAAAGGAGCAGAAATGATGCTGAAGGACGAAATGATCATCCCGCTGAGTGCCAGATGCGCATGAAAAGAATTAAGCACACATTCATTAGGATACGGTATTCGGCACGCGTTACTTTGTTCTTCCAAACTGCAAACCAGAAACGTACATGTCGCGTGGGAAAGTCGGCCCGGTGACGGTTTCTCTGCCCAATACTTCCTCCTCCTCTTCCTCCCTTTTTCCATCCCAAATTCCAAAGGGGACATGCCGAGCTTCTTGACGTCGTGTCCCCAGGAAGTCAGGTATTCGCGTGCCAGGCTCGTGTCCCCCGCCGCCCTTGCTGTAGGCCGTGCGTGTGTCATGAATGTCGATGGAGCCGATAGAGTCATCTGGATCGTGAACGTCGATAGTGCCGGGAAAAAGCCCAGGAGGCAAGGTAGCAATGTCGGAGTATTTGCTGAGACGCATCTTGGCCTGAGGGATGATGCTGAACTGCGCTCGTGTGTCGAAGTAGCCCTTTTGAACATCGTTCATCGGTCCGTAGAGCGTGTTTTCGTGGCGGAGCTTCGAGTTGGCGAGAACATGAAGCACGTTCCTCGCCCAGTCCGCCGCAGCATCGGTGTGGTACTGCAGTATGCACGATTGTCGTAAGGGCCTCCACGACGCAAATTGAAGAGACCAATCACGTACGGATCAAATGGCTATGACGAAGGTGCGTTCTTTCTTCGGTCCGAGCTGAGTATCGGTGCTGACCTCCTGTGGATGGGTACGCAGCTGTACGTAGAGATCCAGATCCGCTGCGCGGTCATGCACTGGCACGTCTTTACGTTCGAAGACTGCTCCGAGGAATCCAACAACGTCTACATCACTCTCGAGCTGAGTCAAGCAGGTGTAATCCGACCCCGCGTCCGAGTCGAGCGCACACGAGATGAGTAGCATGGACGCGCAGCGGAGGCAAACTGCGTCCATAATTCCCTAAAAAGAAAAGAGCTTTATGCGTGTTCGCGCGGACGGGGGCAATTTACCTCCGTAATTTCCGAAAAAGGCAATTCCTCCCCTGCGTAGTGTTAGGGTACTGGTTAGGATCCCATTTAGCAGGTTAGGGTTGGTTAAGGTTAGGGTGGGGTAGGGGTTAGGGTTAGGGTTAGTGGTAGGGTGATATTATCATATTTTTCACTGTATTATATTATATCATACTCTGTGCTTCGGTGTAAGCCCATACGTTCAGACTCTGGAGCAATTGCTATATTGGGCGAAAACCGGGTCTTTTGCCTCCGCTGCGCGCGCTCCTACACCTACATACTACTCATCTCGTGTATACTCGTCCGAGTCCGTCTTATTCGCCTCCTCGTCCGCCAGCGCTGAATGGTCGACGCACCTCTCCGCCCTCCTGCGACCGGCCGTCCGAGGGCAGCGCGCGAAACGGGCCCGTGCACCAGATGAAGAAGCTGTACGAGACGCTTATCGTCAGGAGACTGGGTGTGACCGTGCTTTTGAGAGCAGAAGCGAGCGAGCGAGGACGCTTCTCTTGATGCTGTTGTGGCGCCCGGACAAGGTACAATAGAGAGAAGATTGAACAGAAGAGAAGACGGTGATTCTGTGTTATGTACCGTTCGTTTGGCTCGATGCAGAAATGCGCATATACGCTTAGGGTATTCACCTTTGCAGCGATATTCAAACTGCGTTGGCCCGGGGCGCAGTGACGCCAAGAAATGTAGCGTGTAGGTGTAGTCACGAGATTACCGTTCGTTGCTTCCATGTACCACGTCAACGATGATCCGCAGCTCTGTCTCTCCTCACTATTCACGGTGATCTATTCCCTCTTACAATGCTGTGCCTTACCATTCTTGTATCGTACATGTTGCTATACGCTGTGTTGCCTCCGCCGCATTGATGGATCTTTCCGAATGAGATTAATTCTGTACATGGAGAAGCTCGTCGATGAGGCTCATGTCCTGCCTCACTTGGGAGAGAAGTTATATCGAGGATATACACCGTTGCTGAGAACGGTCTCACGAATATATTATCTTTCTAGTGACAATCCGGACGGATTACCCAGCAACTTGCCTCAACCAAGAGAAGGAGAGGAAAGATCTCGGTGCCACTATGGATAAGGCTATGGTAGGGCCATGCCGTCGAATTGGCCGCGTTGCAGAGCATACGTGGACGCAATGGTCATTGATTGTGGATGGATCACAGGAGAAACCAACGTTCGATAGTAAAGAGGGTGCGGTGCCGGTCGGGTCGCAAATGGTGGAGAAGGCGAAGAGGAGAAAGCTGAAGATCGGGCCGAGAATGTCCCCGTTAGGCTAGGGACGGTCGGATGCCATATCACCTCGTCGAGCATGACGTTCTGTTCAGAAGGGGACGATGATCTCGAAGTCGGTCCAGGTCGAGTATGTCGGGCAGCGAGGATCGGGCCAGAGATGATGAGGTTGGCCCGGGGCTCTGGGGCTGTTGGAGAGGAAGCGGGAATGAGGAGGCTCCTTCTCAAACAGATTATTGCCGATGGTTGGCCGGATGGGGATGGGAGAGCGTTCGAGCTGGTCGAGACAGTCCGAAGTCTGCTCGACAAAGCGGTGACAAGGAAGGGAGAAGCACAGGTATTCTTTCTCTTGCGCGGCCAGCTTGGTCGGGGTATTCGACTGAAAGGACAGAGGCGACCAGTGCGGACAGGTTGAAGGGCTGCTGCACTATGATGCGAGCGCCCAAAGCGGGAACAGAGGTCGACCCAAAGAGCGAGGAGATGAACGGCTGGCACGAGGTGAAGAATTCGGGTTTGAGGGCGCAAGGAGGTGAGGACGAAGGGGGAGACGATCAGGACATGGAGGTGCACGAGGCCGAAGATGAGGATGAGGGTGCGGCAGAGGTCGGAGTCAGGGATATAGTCGTCTGCGCGGTTGGGGAACGCCGCAAGCTCAAACTGATCATATGGTGAGGATCACGATGTTGTCGAAGGTCGAGGGCAGGCAGACGCACCAAACGAGATCCGTAGCTGAAATTCCCTATCCGTCTTCCACCTCACGTGCCCACGCCGCTCCTGCTCTGCTCCCCCTGCTCTCCTCGCATGCCCGGCCCTCTCGGGTGCCTTCCGCTCCACCTCTGCTTTCTTGACCCGGTGTGGGCTGTGTGGCAAGCAGCCCTGCCCATAAGCTCAGAGATGACGCTGCAGGTTGCTGATGATCACGTCGAGGTCATTCGACGCGCGTTGGACGACGCAGTGTAGGAATAGTCATATGCGATCTCCTCAAGAGCAGTCAGCTAGGTCAGCGAACGCAGAAGGAGACTCGCACTCACCGTGATGTCGGTTATTATTGCAAATCCCCACAGAGGCGGCTGGCAGGCGGCCGCACTGGAATCTCCTGCCTCAGAGCGGGCTGATGGGCGAAGCTGCTTGGGACCGGCCTGATGCACATCGTGGCTTGCTGCCGTCGCTGCCGCGGCTGGTGCTGAGCGGACAGCATGCAGCGGCGGGGAGATCCGAGGTCGATTACGAGGAGGCGTAGGTCAAAGTCGAGCACGTGTTAGAAGGTGGGCAGGGTGAGATGATGAGGAAGCCAAGGAATTGGCGATCGTGGAGGGGAGGAGCGGTGGAGGGGAAGCTGGAGCAGACGTTGGAAGACCGCGGGAAGACCGCGGGTGTGGGAGGGAATGGGGCAGGGGAAGTGGAGGAATGGCGCGGAATGGCAGCGTAGAGGAGGTGCGTGCGAAGAAGGATCAGACACACCAGCAGTTTTCCCACGAGCAGCAGCTGCTCAGGGAGGTCGAGGAGGAGACGGTCGAGGCTTGTGAAGGAGTGCTGATGCGGTCACTGACGAAAGGTTCTGCGAATGCGCACCTGCAACTCCTGGCGCCACATCCAGTGGCTGGCGCTGTTGCGGGGAGGGAGGAAGAGCCGCGGAGATAAGGCCAGCGAGTTACTGCACAGCCACTATGACCGCCGACAATGGGGGAAAGACGAACACGGCACTCGCAAGAACGATTTCGATGACACAGAATCTCAATACAAATGAGGAAACTAGCAAGTTTCCATGGAGTTACCATATCATTTCTACTGTCAGTGTTTTGATCCCCAGTCGACCCAGGTAGTGCCCTCTCCACGGATTAGAGTGTGGTGCTCTATTTCTGGTTACCTCGCGTGCCTTTTTCACGGAGATTGACTTCATTCATTTCCCTTGCCACATAGAAGAACCCTACTCTCACGAGCTAGGGGATCACTTGCTGCTGACTTCTTACAGCCTCCTTTGTCCCAGGAGATCACAGTGTCTGCATGCCGTTGCCCAGGGGGTGCGCGGAGCAGATTGCTATCAACCATTCGAAACGTGTGTGATGACATAATCGGAAAATGTGAAGCGAATACCGCCGCGAGAGACGGCGTACATTATGACTAGATGGTATGAAATGTGGAAAACATCGACTAAGCCTGCGTTTGCGGATTCATGACATCGCGCTCGAATGCATTCAATGTGCTAAAGATCTTGTCGTATGCCGGCATACCCAGAATTTCAATTAGTCGGATTTTGAGAGCAACGATCTTCTTCATCATAACTTGACTGTGCGGGTCGACCTGGGCCACGAGCTCGGTGCCATCCACATCGAGGATCTTGATGTCGCCCTCTTCCAGCTTGACCGAGAGCGGGGGCTGAGACAGCTGTTGACTTGTGGAGACAGATGGAGCTTCCTGCTGAGTGTGGGACGATGCAGGAGGCTGGCCCAGTCTGGAAGGTTCTCCCCGACGGGCTTGCTCTGCGATAGTAGGCATGCGGATACGCTTCGGAGGCACTTCAATCTCCCGATCAGGCGAGGCAGCGCGTTTGCGACCAAGGTCGGTTTTGGTGGGCTCCGCCATAGGCACTGACGGCACAGCCGAACTCGTGAACAGAGGTCGGGGTCGAGGACGAGGCTGCAGGTTGCCTGGGACGTCAACGGGCAGACTCATTGGGAACGGAAGTGGTCGAACGAGAGATGGCGCGGGAGAAGCAGACTTGGACATAGGACGAGTAATGAACTTTCGGCCCGGTCGGCGTTCATTTGCTCCGCTCGGTTGAGGTTGTGTTTGTGCAACAGCCGGGAGGATGCTAGGTTGAGGGTCGGCGCGATCGACGGTGTTCGTGAACGGAGAGTCAAAACTGTCGTCATTCTGAGGAACGGGTTGTTTGCCAGCTCGGGTGGATAATGGCTGGTTTTCTTCTGGATCCTCTGGCGGCTCGCGCCTAGAGTTCGTTTCTGAGGAAACCTGGGCGTTAGCTCTCGTGACAATTGGCACATGAGACTGTCCTACCTAAGAGATTGCAGGCTTTTTTCGCCTTGCGACATAGAACACACACTTCCTCGGGCCATGCACTGCATATTCTTTTCGATTTGGATTCGTTGCATCTTGCGCATCCTGGTTTCCACACAGGCGGCGGCTTACTGCGGGATGGTGGCACAGACTTCACACCGCGTCCACGACCTCCACCGCGGCCACGATTGCTGACGGTTGTCCTTCTTCCGGGAAGATTATCCGTTGGAATGACAGGCGGCAGCGGCGCGTAAGCATCGAGCGCGCTTGTTCCTACGGCATGCATGTGAAAAGTTCCAGGTCCTCTCACCATCACGCTTTCCGCATCCGTTTCATCGTCCGAATCGATCACAACCACCGACTGAGAAGAGAGTGAAGGGGATATCGGTACGAGACATACA
Source organism: Dacryopinax primogenitus (assembly GCF_000292625.1). Classification (NCBI taxonomy): domain Eukaryota; kingdom Fungi; phylum Basidiomycota; class Dacrymycetes; order Dacrymycetales; family Dacrymycetaceae; genus Dacryopinax; species Dacryopinax primogenitus. The sequence continues at coordinate 86,939 of NW_024467206.1, read as the reverse complement.
AGACGACGCCGAACGATGACGAGCGTGGGCAAGCGCGACGTGTGCCCCCTTTTGATCACATCAAAATTTATAAGCTGGCCGGATCTGAAGGCGTGTGCGCTTTTCCGCGAGCGTTGTCTGCCTTAGACTGCTTCCGCGGGCAACGGCCGACATCTGATAATAATTTAGCAAAACAACGCGACCAGCAGAACATATGCATATTAGAGAGAAGACGGGCTGCCTGAAGAGTACTAGTGTTGGCATATAGTAGAGAAGTGCGCGTATCGACGCGCACCTACAGGTACTGTACAGTACCTGCTTACATAAGCTAGGGACCGGACGGATAGTGCAAACTTTTCAGTCCGGACTAATGCATCTTGTTTACTGCCATTACCTGCCTACAGGTTATGAGCCCTGCTCAACAAGATCACTCTAAGCTTTTCTTTTAACTTCTGCAGACTGTGGATGTCCTGCTGGATGACCCATCTGTGTTATTGATTATTCCCATTGGAGAAGACTCTATTGGAGAAGACATCAGCACACTGGGAAAACTACATCCAAGCTACCTTCATGGCATCCACCCCCTACTCTCTGTTTCGGCAATCACTGAGGCTTGGATTATATCTGATCACCTTCGATATCATTCAGCAACACTTCAAACAGCCCAGCAATGTCATGCATACTTCCCTCAAGCATCTGAGATGCACCATCATCCACCCTTCACTTTGATATGCTCAATGCAGACAACTGGTATCCATGGAAGAGATGCATGCAAGCACTACTGAGAGAGCAGAATCTCCTCAGCCATGTTGACAGCAGCGTACCAAGACCAGAACCAGCAGGGACAAATGGGGTGATGGCAGAGGAGATAGAGAGGATGAGAGAGTGGGATGAGATAGACATGAGGGCACAGAACCAGATTGAGCTGTGTGTGGGATATATTGAGATGGTGTACCTCATTGGGGCACTGACAGTGGGACAAATGTGGTCCCAGCTGATCATGGTCAAGGAGTTGAGGGGTGAGCTGGGGGCTATGGCAATTCAACATTGATTGTATTGTATGCAAGCTGTGGATGGATTTGACATGGTTACACACATCACCAAGATATGACAACTACAAGAACAACTCCACCTGCAAGGTGAGATCATCCCAGATAAGCTATTCACTAATCTCCTCACTATGTCTCTCCCTGAAACATGGGACACCTTCACCCAATCATTTCTTGGTGCATGTACTGGCCAGATGCCAATGACATCCCATGAGCTTGTCTCACTACTCTTGGAAGAGGTGAATTGTCACAAGGAACAAGAATTCACAGGCAACCTTACCCTGGGCATGAGAAGAACCATGGCACATGAGCACACACAAGCAACATTATCTGTGATAACTGCAAGAAGCCAGGCCACATCAAGGCAGATTGCTGGAGTAAAGGTGGTGGAAAGGAGGGACAAGGACCATGTTTGAGGGGGAGGAATAAGAAATTGGAGCAGACAAATCAGGCTGAGGAGGTCAATGGTGACTAACTTGAAGCAGCCTATCACATCACAGCACCTGGTCACTTCATTGGTCAGGATTGGCTACTCAACTCCAGCACAACCTCTCATATCACCCCACTTTGTGATGTCTTCCTTGACTACCAACCCCTCACTATGCATGAGATCAAGGGTATAGGCAACAATGCCATACAAGCCAGAGGACATGGATCAATCAAGTTAGACTTTTATGTCAATGGGAAGACAATCGCACATACCCTCAAGGATGTACTCCATGCACCTAATGCTATGAATTCTCTGCTATCAGCTGGACGTTTTGACAACACTGGTGGCAAGATCAGCTTCTCAGCAGCCAAGTGTGAGCTCAGGAATGCGAAAGGCATTCTAGCTGGCACTGGACAGAGGACAAATTGTCTCTACCTGCTGAATGCCAAAGCAGAGCTAGTATGGTCATCAGGAGACCAAACCCATCAAGCAGCAGAACATTGACTCAGCTGGTATGAGGCACACCTATGCCATGGTCACCTTGCAATATCAGGACTTGTGAAGCTACACTCTGATGGACTTGTCACTGGACTGAACATTGATCCTGCAACAAGCAAGGACTTTCAGTGCTCAGCCTGCATCACAGCAAAACAATCAGCTTGGCCCTACCCAAAGGAAGTGGCAACCAGAAGCACAGCACCTGGCAAACTCACATTCAGTGATGTATGGGGACCAGCTCAGATGCCAGCTCTAGGAGGAGCATGCTACTATATCTCATTCACAGATGATGCAACTTGATGCTGCTCCATTCTCTTTATGAAAGAGAAGAGTGAGGCCATCAAGCACATCCAAACATATCTCACCTGGATTGAGCGCAAGCAAGAGAAGAAGCCCAAGACACTGCACTGTGACAATGGTAGAGAGTACATCAACAAGCCCATTAAGGATTGGCTTGCTAGTCAAGGCATAGAACTCCAAATGACAGCACCATACTCACCATCCCAGAACAGCATTGCAGAAAGGTTCAACTGCACTCTTTTTGAGTTTGCACATGCCATGCTCATTGCATGGAAACTTCCTGTGGCTCTGTGGGTACATGCAGTCCAGTATGCAGCATATGTCAGGAATAGAAGTCCAACAAAGGCCCTGGATGGCAAAACATCTGATGAAGCCTGGACTGGCAAAAAGGCAGATGTGTCACACCTCCGAGAATTTGGGAGTGAAGTCTGGATCCTCCAACAGGGGGAGAACCATTCAAAACTTGCACCCAAATCACTCCTCTTCACTTTTGTTGGATTTGAAGATGGACCAAAGGTGATCAAGTACTACAATAAGAGGACTCAGCAAGTGAAGACCTCTTGCAACTATATCTTTTTGGATAGCAAGCAAGCAAGACCTTCAGTTGAGATAATGGAGGATAGCACTGCTATGCAGAAATTACTGCTTAAGGGGGAGACAGGAGGAGCTGCTGGAGATGGAATGCCAGATACACCGAAGTGACCTGTTGAGGCAATTATACTGCCCAGCACAGATGTCAGCATTGAGCCCAAGCTGCAATCTCTGCTCACTCCAGTCCCATCATGAGAGATCACTCCAGAACCAGTACCAGAGCCACCACGTCGACCAGTCAGATCGATGCAACAACCAGTAGACTACCATGCCCTTGCTGGCTATCGACCTCAACAGGAGCAGAGCAACCAGGCAGTAGACAACTCTGTCACTGCAGACTACTGCTTCCTGATGATGATGGATCATGTGCCAAGCACTATAGAAGAGGCAAAGGAGACTGCAGAGTGGCCGGAGTGGAAGAAGGCTATTGAGGAGGAGATCCACCAACTTGAAACAAAAAGCACCTGGGTCATGGCTGAGCTACCACCAGACCAGAAGGCCATAGGATGCTGATGGGTGTTTGCTCACAAGTATGATGAGAATGGCAAAGTTGTTAAGCACAAGGGACAATTGGTTGCACAAGGATTCTCACAGAAGCCTGGCATTGACTTCACCCAAACCTATGCACCAGTAGTTTGACTCGACTCACTCCAAACCATCATTGCATTAGCCACACAACAAAAGATGTCACCAGTGCATACCTCAATGGAGACCTGGAGGAGGAGATTTACATGCATCAAGCCCCTGGCTTTGATGACGGCTCCAACAAGGTCTACCTGCTCAAGAAAGGCTTATATGGCCTGAAGCAAGCTGGACACTTATGGAACAAGAAGCTCCATGACTTGCTTACTCAACTTGGCTTCCAATGCTCAGATGTGGAGCCATGTGTCTATATCAGGAGGATCAGAGACAGACTGGCAATATTCACAGTCTGGGTCAATGACTTCCTTATTGCAACAGCAGATACCTGTGAGATGACCAAGGTCAAAGATGCTCTCAAGTCTCAGTTCAATGTCAAAGATCTTGGCACTCCACAATACCTTGTTGGGATCAAGATATCCCACAACCCTGATGGGAGTACAGCTTTATCCCAAAGCAGCTATATCAATAATATCCTGAAGCACTTTCAGATGGAGAATGCCAATCCAGTCTCAACACCACTGGATCTGAATGTCAAGCTCAAGAAGAATACTGGTGCAGCAGTTGATCAACAACAATATGCTACAGCAATTGGTTCTCTCATGTATGCAGCCATCAGCACTTGACCAGACATTGCCTATGCATGTCAGACACTGAGTCAGTACACAGAGAATCCTTTGGCTATGCAGTGGACAGCAGTTAAGCATGTGTTACAGTACCTATCTGGAACATGCAACTACTCTCTTGTATATGGTGGACCTGGTGAATACACTACAACATTCACTACCTTTTCTGATGCAAATCGGGCATCTGATTGAGATGATCAAAAGTCTATATCTGGCAACCCCCAAATATATGATCCCCTTCATCAACAACGTCCCCATCCATGGCCCACCAATACAATACAAACTCCCTGATGGTGATTTGAATGGCACACCCAAAATAATGGCATCTGTTGTTTCATATGGGAACACATGGAAACTGTAAATCAGATCTTGACCCACATCAAACATTCTGGCAGAACATTCAGTGGTCCAAAAATGGCGATAGTGGCTCCTGAATTTGTCATCCTCAGCCAACAATGTACCTACACTGGCCAACAGCCCGAGCCTTCTAAGGTTGCAAAAATACAGGACTGGCAGCCATGCAAATCCCTCACCAAAGTCCAAGCCTTCCTGGGTACCCTCAGAATCCTCCAAATATTCATAAAGGATTTTCCTATGAAAGCATGCCCTTTGGAACATCTCAAATGCAAAGGCATGATATTTGCCTGGGGCCCTGAGCACCAAGCAGCCTTTGACCAGCTAAAGGCAGATGCCTGTCAGGATGTTCTCCTCTGTCCCATTGACTATGAAAGGGACCGAAGGATCATCCTTTCAGTGGATTCCTTGAATATCAGCATTGAATATGTCCTCTATCAGAATGACATCAACGGCAAATAAAAACTGGCCTGCTTTGGATCTTTGGCATGGAACGATGTTGAATCCCAACATTCCCAACCCAAGCTCAAACTATATGGCTTATACTGAGCTCTCTGGGTCTTGCAGGTCTTCCTGATTGGTGCACCCCAATTTATCATGGAAGTGGATGCCTCCTGCATTAAAGGGATGTTGAATAATCTGGACCAGCAACCTGCTACTGCCCTCAACTGCTGGGTTAGTGGGATACACCAGTTCAATTTTGATCTCATTCATGTCCCCACCAAAAAACACACTGGTCCCAATGGTCTGTCCCGCCATCCCCCTTCTTTGTGTTGGATGCTCTGAACCCACCAGACATTGACCACAAAGAATGCCTGACTTT
>NW_024467206.1:67686-81422 GCF_000292625.1 Dacryopinax primogenitus | reverse complement strand
AAGCCTTCCTGGGTACCCTCAGAATCCTCCAAATATTCATAAAGGATTTTCCTATGAAAGCATGCCCTTTGGAACATCTCAAATGCAAAGGCATGATATTTGCCTGGGGCCCTGAGCACCAAGCAGCCTTTGACCAGCTAAAGGCAGATGCCTGTCAGGATGTTCTCCTCTGTCCCATTGACTATGAAAGGGACCGAAGGATCATCCTTTCAGTGGATTCCTTGAATATCAGCATTGAATATGTCCTCTATCAGAATGACATCAACGGCAAATAAAAACTGGCCTGCTTTGGATCTTTGGCATGGAACGATGTTGAATCCCAACATTCCCAACCCAAGCTCAAACTATATGGCTTATACTGAGCTCTCTGGGTCTTGCAGGTCTTCCTGATTGGTGCACCCCAATTTATCATGGAAGTGGATGCCTCCTGCATTAAAGGGATGTTGAATAATCTGGACCAGCAACCTGCTACTGCCCTCAACTGCTGGGTTAGTGGGATACACCAGTTCAATTTTGATCTCATTCATGTCCCCACCAAAAAACACACTGGTCCCAATGGTCTGTCCCGCCATCCCCCTTCTTTGTGTTGGATGCTCTGAACCCACCAGACATTGACCACAAAGAATGCCTGACTTTCATATCCTGCCTACCTTCAATCTGCAGTTGACAGCTCTGAGCCTGAAATAGAGATACCCAGGACCTCCTCCATGCAGCACCTTGATGACTGATTTGATTTATCTGCCAGTACCTCACCAATTTGTCACTCCCTGTGGACTGGAACATGTGCCAATGTGTGGCCCTCATCAAGCAGTCCCTCCAGTACTTCCTTCATGATGGTAAACTATGTCAATGTAACCTCACTGGCGCACCCCAAATATACATCCCTCCTGCTGACCGTCTTGCGCTGAAACAAGCCCATATGACAGTGGTCACAAAGGCTTCAAAACTGTTGTGGGTATCCTCCATCTCCCATTTTGGTGGCCCAATCTACATGCAAATATCAAGTGGTACCTCCATACCTGCCATGCATGTCAAGTCCACAGCATTCGGAAGGTCCTCAAACCTCCAACAGTCAATTACCCACCTCCACATTTCTTGAAGATTTACTGTGACCCCATGAAGATGCCTCCTGCAACAGGATACACCTGTATTGCGCAAGTCTGCTGCTCCCTGTCCTCATACCCCGAATGGTGTCCTTTAAAATCAGAAACCACAATGGCCCTTGCTTTGTTTCTCTTCCACAACATTATTTGCTGCTGGGAAAATATTGCAGAGATTGTCACTGACAATGGATCAGCCTGGGTGGCTGCTGTGAAAGAACTGGCATGACACTTTGGCATCTGGCACATCCAAATTTCACCATACAACTCTTGCACAAAGTGGAGTCAAAACATTTTACAGTCCAACAAGCAATTTTGAATGCATGTGGAGATAATGTCAAGCAGTGGCCCAACAAGGCACCAACTGCATTCTGGGCTGAGCAAATTTTGCTCCAGCACAGCACCGGCCTCTCCCCATATTTCATCACACATGGTGTTCACCTGATCTTTCCCATGGACTTTGCACAAGCAATGTTCCTCATGCCCCCACCCAAATTCCCTATGTCCAACAGTGACAAGCTGGCCAAGATTTCTTGGTCCCATGGTTGTTGTCACATGGACTGCTCGAGGCAGTTATGTGATCACTGATTTGGATGGTGCCATCCTCAAAGCCCAGATTGCCCAGTTCCATGTTTACCCATACCACCAGTGATCCAAACATACCCCCACCCTACCCAACATTTTGCAGCAGATGTCTGCTGAAATCTTGCAGACTGTGATATATGTCTTATAGACTACCATAGAGCCTGATCCCGAATAAATAGCATGGACCTTATACCCACAAGCTTGTCAAACAGCACATGCCTTACCTCCCAAATTTGTCACTTGTTTTTCTCCATTCACCCAAGATATATCTACTAAGTCCACATGTGGACTCAGTAGTATGGCAACAACACTGTCCTTACCAAAATACCTGCAATTTCTTATGATTTGCATGACATCTGATTTACCAAAAGCAAAATTATTGAAGTCACAAGTCTTGAGGCACACTGAAGTTGCATCCAGTGGACAAGATGGCTTACCTCAAATTTTGCTTAAGGCAAAATTCGGAACCTACAAGTGTACAAACCATGACTCAGGCATGACTGAACTATACTACATATTACGAAATGACAATGAACAAGAAACACAAAAATGGGACAAAAGAAAAAGAAAGAAAAAGAAAAAAGAGAAAACTACTGCTAGTCCTGAGCACTTGCAAGCAGCTCCCAAATTTCCTTGGCAAAGGTGGCCATCTTTGCCATCTCCTCCTGCGCCTGTGCCAGACATTTCTCCAAGGCATACATCCAGTGTTCCACCATGTGAACTGGCCACTTGGGCAAGGTAATGTCTGCTAAGGCCAAATAAGCATGTGTTGGCCACAATACACAAAGTTTGAAAGACTTACCCGAAATGTGGGGCCACTTTGAAGATGGCCCAGCCAACTCCTCATCCTCCCTCTTGCACTTTTCACCCTTGACAGTGCTGCTTGTGGGTCAGGTAAGGCACTTGGGCAGCCTTCTTTTTTTCGGCTGTTGGAGTGGGCGTGTGGGACTCAGTTTCTTCAGTCTCTGGGCAGAAGAGTGTGAGCTTTGGGGCAGCCGCTTTTCCATTGCATGCTGAGGAATGGAGTTTGAAAAACTGCCAAAGAAATGCAGCACACCTATATGTGCACTGCACAGTTTTTTTGCCACCTTACACACCAAACATGCCCCCTTACCCAGTTGCTCCATGATGTCACAATCATGGGTGGGTGTGTCACCATCCAGGATGACACACTTGTGACATGTCTTACACTGTCTGAAAATTGTCAGCACCTACAAGGGACATGAAAAACAGGGGCACAACTTACACAGTTTTCCTCCGAAAAGGACTCTACCACTGTGTTATCCTTGGAGACTGATAGGAGAGCGACCAGCATCTCCTCCAAAAGCCAACCCTGTGATAAATCAGTCATCAGTTTCTCTGTTGCAGAAAACAAAGAAAAAATGGGTGACTTACCATGCATTTGGTGACTGCCTTGCTCAGCCTACCACAACTGGTGCATGTGGGGACTGTGGCTGCTGCTGTATTCTTGGTGGGACTCGGCTCTGCCTTGATGGACTGCTCTTCTTCAGCCACAGCAGGGCTAGACACAGCAGCAGAATGATGTTTCTGGCACGCATTAGTAACATGAAAGACAAAATGGATCCATTGGACAGGTGTACCAAGAAATCATCCAGAAGATTGCTGAAAAACTCATCAGCATCATTCTCCTCCGGCTCCTCCTTCTTCTCCTCCTTCTCCTCCTCCTTCTCCTCCTCCTTCTCCTTCTCCAGCTTGGTCAGTCAGACCAGTTCCTCCCTATTGTCCTCAAGTAGCAGGTTGAGCCAGATCTCTGGGAGATTGGTGATGCGGTGCCTTTCCCTGCTATTTGTGAAAAGCATCACTGCATCCCAGATCAGCGCACTCTTCACATATTTCACAACCAAAAAATTCCACTTGTCAGCAGCAGAGACCATCACATCCACAATCTTGATCACATTGCTGAGGAGCTGAGCAATGGTTGGCAGCAGCAGGAGTGGCTTGAGGGCCTTCTTTATGGGCATGGTCAGCATGTTTAAGTGAAGGCAGGGAGGTGTAGTTGAGCATTGCATGGACAGGAAAGGCAAAATTCAGTTCCCTTTATAGGCATGAACAGCCTTTGACAGAAAATGAAAATGTGCATGCACCTTGCTAAGCGCCAATATCCGGAACAACGTTTCAGCTGAGGCAGTGCAGATAAACACCACACCGGGCTTTGTGAAGCAATAAATCAGCCAATCAGGGTCTCAGGCATGGCACAACTCAATGCAAAAAACACAGCCAGGGTCCCTCTTGTGGACTTAAGCAGCACTGCAAGCCACTGCTTAGGGTCTTCACATGCCAACCAGCCACCCTTAGTGCCAAATGCGCAGCAACACCCTTCCATACACCTCCTTACCAAATATTCGACACTGCCATTTGACCAGCATCCCAATCCACAGCCTGATGTCTTACAACAGGGAGTCTCATGATTGGTTCTTGATACTGCCCTTGCTTGCCTTGAAATTTGGCAGTGCTGCACCATGTCCCTGACTGTGCCTTATGTCAACTGGGGCCCCACTGACTCAGGGAGTCAGTATTCAAGGTTTGGGGGGGATGAACAACCCCACCCCCAGTGGGGGGTGTCAGGCTGGTATTCCCATGGTTATTTTCAGGCCTTAGAGACCATTGCATGGCACTACGGACCCTCACTACACAGACAACACACTGCAGCAATGAGTCTTGACCCCCCCCATGGATATTTGGCATGATGACTATGGGTCTCCTCTGCAATGGGATTGACCCACATGGATACAGTCCAACCTCTCTAAGTGCATAGCATTGAGAAAAAGATTTAGGTATGCAGGAACAGAGGGTATGCATGTTGACAGGGAAGGAGGGTCCAGGCATATAAAATTTTCACTGCTCTCTATGAGAAGTAGCTCATGATGCTACTCTGCAATAAAGAGTGTTGTGTGTACAATGTAAGAGAGCAAAGCACAGAGGGCAGCATGTCAGTCAATGCCTGGAACTCTGGTTGTGGTTTTGATGCTGCAAAGCACTGCAACTCAAGACAAGTAGCAAGTGCCTGCTGATCAGACCAGAGTGATGTGGCAGGTGCATCCTCATCCTCATCCTCATCCTCAATGTTACCCTCCGCATCTCTGATCTCACTTCATACCTGCTCCAGGATTTCCTCATCAGTTAGCTTATTGATGATTGGCACCTCAGACAACTCAACCATTTCCTCTGCACCTATCACATCCACAGCAGCAAGTGTGCCAGCTGCTTGTAGTGCAGTAATTGAATCATGAAGCTGATGTATTGCTGCTCAGACTGCCAGTTCTTGATCCATGGGACAGAGAGGTGGCTCATAAGGTACCAGATCATCAGGATCAGTCAGCCAGATTGTGCCATCAGGTTTATGAGGAAGGGTGAGAATACTGGCACATCACCAGCAATTTGCAATGGTGGTGCTATCAATGCAATCCCATGCTTTCTTTGTGAGTCCCATAATCTTGAGCTGGTCTATTTTGTAAATATCCACCAGTGCAATGCCTGCCACATGACATTGAACTGCTCTCTGACAGAAGGAGCAATGATAATGAGCCTTGAAGCATCAGATCACACCTTGGTCAAGAGGCTGGATGTGGCTCATCATGTTTGGCACAAGAAACTTGACCCAGATATTTGTGATGCTGCCCTCTTTGTACATGTGACCAGAGAAGTTGTCAAAGAGAACAAGAATGTGTTGATTCTCTTGCTTCATCTGTCAATCAAGATCCTCTATGTACCTGTTGCCAGTGAGTAATTGACAGGCAAGGAGGAGAGTGGACATACTGCTGAAAAATGTCCTGTGTCATCCACACCTTCTTGTTACAGTAATACTGGTACCCATAATGTGACCCATCCTTCCCAAGGAAGCAGTGAGGTCAATGATAACAACCGGTAATGAGTGGCTCAAGCTTGTGTGATCCATCAGCATTGACAGTGAATGCATAGGATAAGTGATGTTTTTCCATCTTGCGGCCCAACATCTGTTTTGTAGCAAGTGTGCAATTGGGAGGCATCTTTCTGAATAGCCCAGTCTCATGTATATTGTAGATGTCTTGAAGTGCATACTGATTTGTGAGATGATGAAGGGTTTCATGCTCCTTCTCTGCATCAACCTTTGCCACTGCATCAGCCTCTCCATGCCACCAGAATCCCTTCAGCCTGTGTCACTTTTTGAATGCTGCCAACCAGCCCTCTGACAGCTCTAACCAGTCCTCCTCTGGTATCCCCTCCTTTGCCACAAACCACCTCCACTGCTCTCAAATCAACCCCCCTGAGATTGCAACCTGATCTGTCTCCATTTGCCTCAGCCAGACACCCATCATCTTCTCTATTGCAGGAAACTCCACCTTCCTCTGTCACTTGCTTGCAAGGTTGATGCCTGTCTCTGCAGCTCATTTCAGCAGAGCCTTGCTCTGAGCAATGATTTGTGACACTGTCATTTGGTTGACCTGAAACTTCTTGGCAATGTCTGTTTGCATCTGCTTTCCATGCTTGACATGCTGATCATAGTACTGCAGAATTTCAAGGCACTGTTGAAGAGTCAACTGTGTCTTTTTGGGTGGCATATGGGTGTGGAGGGAGGCAACAAGTGGTTGCCTGAAAACTTTTTGTCATGTCTGAGCCCTGATCAGGTCCCTCTCAAGCTGCATATTGGCAGGTGACGTGTCACCAAATGGTATGCATTATGTATTATGCATTTGCTACACTAGCTCACACCATTCTCAACATGAGACAGTCCCTCCCCTATGCAGTTTGGGAGGTTATGCACATACATGGGTTGCACTTAGAGAGGTCGGACTGTAGGAGGATTCAGGTACTTTAGATGGGGACACTCAGACTGACTCTCTCCTTTTTTGCTCCACTCTCACTCAATGAAGTTGGGTGATCACTTAACTGACACCTAATACTACTCTTTTACTCTACAGTCACTCTTTATTCCATTCCCTACTCAAACTGTTCCAAGTCTCAATTTGAAGCCTTGCCCTGAGGAAACTAGACTCATTCACCTCCATTTGAGTTCTTGCACTGACTCCTCTCTTCTGGACTCCCTTCGGATAGCTGTGCCTGGATTCGGAACATGTATCAGATTCTCAAATTGCCATTAGTGTTGCTCTATACTTGGAGTCTGCCTCTGATTTGGCCTCAGTTCTACTTTGAAACTACTACTACAAAGTACAAGCCACTACAGTTGACTCCCCCTCCAGCAGACCTTCTCCTGACACCTCATTGGGAAGTGTAGAATACATTTGGTGACCAATGTAGGACTTTGAAATTTTCTGGTTGGGGAGAAAACTTGGGGCATTGAACAGCAGATTGAGCAGTCCACCTAAGCAATTGTCAAACTGACCACCCAAAGCAGGGCGTCATTCAAAAACCAGAAACACAACCTCAGCCCTTGAAGTCAACCCCTGCCTGCTCTAAAAATCTGCCTCCATCAGAAAGCTTATCCAACTTATCCACCAGCCCAAGACAAACACCATCTATGACTACAGATTTGATCTCAGAGGAAGTCGAACTGATGAGCCTACCCTCAGACATTGAATGAGCCCTTGAGAACCTATCAATACATATGCCAGATCTGGTGATGCCACTTTGAATGAGCAAGCACACTCCTATGCTGCTCTTGGCTTGACCCAAACACATTATCTGATTTATCAACAACATGCAACAATTGTGCAAAAGCTGCAAGGTCCTGCCAGAGAAATGGGTTCAGTACTGCCTCAAGTACATAGACTTGGAGGTCTGCCAGGTATGGGAGATGGTGGAAGAAAGTCAAGTAGTGAGTCTGAAGTTCAATGAGTTTTGAAAACAGACTCTAGCCTTCTACCCATGAGCTATGAATTCAAGCTGGCTGTATTTGAGGCTCAATCTGGAGAAACTCCTTTTGTAGAGTGCAGCCATTCCCATGGACAGCAGAGCTCAATGTGGAGAGTATCAATGTCAATTCTTAAGGGTATCCCAGTGGCTGGTTCAGAAGGAATACCTTTCAAAGACTGAACAACAACAGATGTTCATGCATGGAGTTCACTACAAGTTCCAGGAGAAACTCCAATTGAGGCTACTCTCGAAATATCCCAATTCCATACCTGACAATCCTTGGCCCCTGGACAACATAGCAAAGATGGCCATGCTCCTACTGGCAAACACCCCAGTGAGTGGAGAAATTATTTCTCTTAGTCCCGGAATGGCAGCCATAATGGTCAAATCAGAAACAGAAGTGGCCCTAGCTCGGATTGAAAGTTCAATCCTGAACATAAAGGCTGAAGTGAATCTCAGTATTCAGGAATGCCTGTTAGAGGTCCTAACTCAATTAGAGGAAAAAATGAAATGATGGCAACCAGGGCAACATATAATATGAACCACCTGAATGACTGATACCAGAATTCAAACCAATGGTCAGGCGGGAACCAAGCCTCAAACAATGACAGAAATAACCAGAATGGGTGTGTATGGTGTGGAGCACTGGACCACTTCATGAGGGAGTGTTCTCTCCTCAATGAGAGCCTTCAAACTGGCTACATTATTTGGAATTCACAGAACAAGATCACCTTTCTGGATGGAATGCCAATAGCTTTGTGGCCTTCTGGGGCATTGTGAGATTGGGTTTGTTCCTGGTATGCCAGGAATGCACCAGCAACTATGAAAGAGACCCTGGCAGCAGAAACCTGGCTGGCCCCAGTGCACATTGTTCAGGCCTTCACAGGGGCCAAATGACTTTCTAAGCTTTTCAATATTGTCTCAGGGTTCAGAAGTGAACATGGTGGACTCAGCATTGGCAACATGGGAAGCAGAATTATGATCAATCATTACATCCCTCAAAACTCAACTCAAAGGGGCTACTTGGAAGTGGCCTACATACCCAACCAAACCTTATGTTCTAAAAGGCAAAGGATGCATGGTCAAAATGGAGCCACAGGAACGGGAACAGGACACAACACTGGAGGAAGGACCATCTCATTCAAAGGACCTTTCCAAAGCCACTGAAAAGGAAGCAGAAAAGGATACCCACCCTTGTATGCAGTTCTGAGCCCCTGCCAAAAACAATACTATGGTTGAAACAGCTATTTTGAATATAATGAAAAGCCAGGTAATGGTGTCCCTTGAAGAAGCAATGGCCATGTCCCCTCAGATCCAGTGATCCAACCCAAGAGGTGTCCAAAATATTGGGTGTCCAAATATGTCAGTCCAATGGGTGGTGTGCAAGAACTTGCTGGGGAAAGAGGGGGAGAGAGGAAAGCCAGTAGAAATGTGGGAGTCAGCCAAATGCTGAGCTATTGGTAGTCAGTACATATAAATCAGGGCTCAGTGTCCACATCAGTCAATCACTATAAGTCAAGTAGCACATGTCAAGTCAAGTCTGCCTATCCAGTAAGGGATAATTGGATCTGTATAATGCTAATGGAAAAGGGGCAGAATAAGCTAGATACAGAAGCCTCTGGAAACTACTTATACTAGCTACTCCAGGCTGTGCTCAGTACTATCCTGAGTCAGTGGGGCCCTGGTTGATGTAAGGTGCACAGTCAGGAATGTGGTGCAGCACTACTGAATTTCAACTGAAGCAAGGGCAGTGTTATCAAGAACCAATTGTGAGACTCCCCACTGTAAGACCTTGGGCCGCATATTGGGGTGCTGGTCAAATGGTGGCATCAAATATTTGGTGAGGAGGCATATCAGAAGGTATTGCTGCACATTTGGTGTGAAAGGTGGCTGGTTGGCTTGTGAAGACCCTAAGTGGTGGCTTGCAATGCTGCTATGTCCACACAAGGGACCTTGACTGTGATTTTTGCATTGAGTTGCACAGTGCCTTAGACCCTGATTGGCTGATTTGTTGCTTCACAAAGCCCAGTGTGGTGTTTATCTGTGCCACCTAAACTGAAAATTTGTTCCGGATATCAGCACTTAGCAGAGCCCTAGCATATTTTTGTTTTCTGTGACTTGACTGGATGGACACCAAGCTCCAATTTACCAACTGATTTCTGACAGCTCAGCTTCAGGCTGATTCCAGCCTTTCTACCAATTTTCCCCATCTCTCCCCTCTTTCCCTAGCGAGTTCTCACACACCACCCATCAGACCAATATTTTGGACACCTTTTGGGTCGGATCACATTGGAGCCCAATGCAAGGCAGCTTTTACTGATTAAGCGCTGCTGAGGTGAGAACTCCTCCTCTGACTTCTGATACTGGCTTCCTGTATTCCAGTATCCACCTCTGCCATAGACCAACAGGGACAAACAGCAAGCCCAATGGACCATGCTCTGAGAAACACCCACAATTTCAGACAACACAGAAGTATCATCCACTTCCAGTGGGAGTACCACCAATATAGTGGATGCAGTCTGATGACTCCTCATGGCTAGCAAATGCACAATGCCCATGGGCAGGGCGTCTCCCTCAGCCCCCCGCTTTTCTTCCACACCTCTCAGCATCACCCATTATTTTGCAGCTCTGGAAAAGCTATTCAGCTTGTGTGAACCTGCTGTCACTGGTGGAGGAGACAAGATGGTAAACTGGCTTGAACAGAAATATGACAGAGCAGTGGATGAACCTTAAATGACGGCCGAATAAAGGAGACAGCAGAATGGGCACTGGGCAACACTATGGCAAAGGTTTGGCCACCGTCACCCAATTACTCGCAGGATGCAACACTGGCACCAACATTGGAAGACATCAAAATGGAGAGCAACCCACAGGTAGCTGATATTACCAGACACATGGCTAACCTGGATGGAATGGTTTCCCAGATCTACATGCTTATGAACTGGCAACCTGCAATCCAGAACCAACTGGCCACTCAGCAAAACTCCTACAGACAACCCTCCCAAAATACTTACGGTAACAACACACCGGCTACTGGTGCAAATCAAGTTCCTGTCCCAATGGAGAACTACCCAAATCAAAACAGATACGGCCCCTGGAATACTGAATGCATGCTCTGCCACTTTAATGGTGTATCTACTGGTTGTACTGACAAGATTGTGACATGCCCAGGAGCCCAGAAATATGTGGACAAAGGACTCCTTCAGAAAGACAGCACCTATCATGTCCTTGCTGGTGGCCAATTTATCCCATGTCACTGGCCTGGTCAGGACCTTAAGAAAAAAGTTGACAGCTACTACAAGGACCACCTGGAACATTGTCCAAAATCGCAAGCAACCCCTCTCATCACCTTTCACAATGTAATCATCAAAGATGTTGGCTCAGACTCCAAATTTGAAATCACAGTAGATCACTTGGTGCTGCACATCCTTGCTGAAAAACAGGATGATATGGTGGAATGGAATGACAAGGAGATCAAGGTATTAATGGCCAAAGCAGAACAACTCAAGCAATGGCGCGTGGCATCCATGGGAAAATCAGTCAAGGTTTCCAAAGTCTACACACCAGCCACCAGAAAGGAAAAGTTGGACACATGCATACATCATAGTACTGCTCACTTTGCCGGCATATGAGTAGACAAACTGGAGAAGCTGGATGCCATCCCAGACCTGCTGAAGCCCCGTACCAAACATGGTGGAAATACAGAAGATGAAATGGTTTTGCAGCACTCACAGTTACTCTTGCTGACACTCTGGTTCAAGTTCCATGTGGCAAGAAACTGGTTATCCCAGACATGATACAGGTGACCAAAGTACAAGATGGCAAGGCTCTGATATATCAGATCAAAGGCATTTCACAGGAAGCAGACAGTTTGTTAGTTGGCAAAGACATGGTGCCCCTCCAGCAGATTGATTGTTTAATTGGCGACTATGACACTCCCATTGCCTGCATCCTAGATGGCAGCTCTGGTATTGTTGGCATCAGCAAAAAGTGTTGTGAGCAAATCGGACTTGTGTACACCCTGGTGAATGGATGGTGAATGGAATCTGTGAATGGTTTGGTTAATCAGCTTCTTGGACATGTTCCAAATTTGTGCATTGGTATATCCAGTCTCAACTTCTATGTCCAGGCATTTGTCCTCCCAAACCCACCTTTCCACCTGCTCCTCAGTTGCCCATTCCATGTCCTCGCCTCTTGCATGACCCAAGATTACATGGACAGAAAACAGAAGGTTCAGATCACCTGTCCAAATCCCCACCAGACAATCAACCTATGGACCCAATTGCACCACATGGGAAGAAAACATGCGATCCAGGATTTTTAATTCGGATCCATCTTCCCTGGCGAACAGAAGATGGAACAGAAACCTTGATATATCAGCACTCAACCTTGTTCAATGGCTCTCAAATAGAAATTTCAGAATTGGATACCATACCCCACAATACCCATCCTGTATATGGGGCCCAAAAATACAAACCAGCAGACAGATGCATGAAGCCTGTCTTGACAACAACACCTGAAAGTGTAAAAATATGGAGATGATTTCCCTCCAACCCTCTTGCTATGCTTCCCCCACTGCCTGACACTGCATTGACCTTTATCCCTGGAAATTGGCTCACTCTGGAACGATTTGACGAACTGAACATGAACAAATATGGATTCCTTTGGCCCAATGAAGAAAAACTTGTGGCATGGGTCCTTCATGCCCACGAAAAAGTGTTTGCTTGGAATGAGCAAGAAATGGGTTTATTTTGCAGTGATTACTTCAACCCGGTCCAAATTCTGACAATTGAAGATATACCCTGGCAACAAAAGAACATTCTGGTGCCCCCTGCTTGATTACCAAAAGTCCTGAAAGCATTACAGGACAAACTAAATGTGGGAATATACAAACCCTCCCAATCTCCCTACCGATCCCATTGGTTTTGTGTCCTGAAGAAAGGCAGATCCCTTCAGCCTGTTTTGGACCTGCAACCATTGAACAGAGTAACAATTTGGGACTCAGCCCTTCCTCCGCTTTCTGAAGCACTCATTGAGTCCTATGGTGGATGTTCCATCTCCACACTCTTCGATTTCTTTTGTGGCTTCAAACAACACCTCCTGCACCCAGAAAGTTGGGATCTCACCACTTTCCAGTCACTCAAAGGCTCCCTGCATAGCACCCAAAATTAGATGGGCAGCACAAATGGCATTCAGATTATGCAGGAAGACGTTACCTTCCTCCTCTGCAATGAGATTCCCGAATATACCATCCCCTTTGTTGATGATGTCCCCCTCTGCAGCCCACCAACATGATATGAGCTCCCTGATGGTGATTTTGAATGGCACACCCAAAATAACAGCATCCTTTGTTTCATATGGGAACACATGGAAACCATAAATTGCATCCTGACCCACATCAAACATTCTGGCAGCACATTCAGTGGTCCGAAAATGGTTATAGCGGCTCCTGAAGTCATCATCCTTGGCCAATGGTGTACCTATGCAGGCTGACAGCCTGAGCCTTCTAAGGTTGCGAAAATCCAGGACTGGCAGTCTCACAGAAGTCTGAGCCTTCCTGGGTACCCTCAGAATCCTCCAAATATTCATAAAGGATTTTCCTATGAAAGCATGCCCTTTGGAACATCTCAAATGCAAAGGCATGATATTTGCCTGGGGCCCCAAGCACCAAGCAGCCTTTGACCAGCTAAAGGCAGATGCCTGTCAGGATGGACTCCTTTGTCCCATCAACTATGAGAGCAACCAAAAGATTATCCTTGGGGTTGATTCTTTGAATATTGGCATTGGATATGTCTTATGGCAAAACAACGTCAATGGCAAATGGAAACTGGCTCACTTTGGATCCCTGACATGGAACAGTGTTGAATCCTGATATTCTCAGCCCAAACTCAAACTATAGGGCTTATACTGCACTCTCTGGGCACTGCAAGTCTTCCTCATTGGTGCACCCCAATTTATTGTGGAAGTGGAGGTGTCCTGCATAAAAGGCATGCTAAATAATCTGGACCAGCAGCCTGCTGCAGCCCTCAACCATTGGGTCAGTGGTATCCACCAATTCAACTTTGACCTTTTCTAAGTTCCCACCAAAAAAGACACACCAGTCCAGATGGTCTCTCCTGCCATCCCCTGACTTCACTAAATGCTCCAAACCTGCTGGATATCAACCACAAACAATGCCTGGGACTCTCATATCCTGCCCACTTTCAATCTGCAGTCACAGACTCTGAGCCCAAAATAGAG